>NC_090031.1:10020000-10130000 GCF_037176765.1 Anolis sagrei | reverse complement strand
TTGACAGTTCAAAGCCCGGGTTGGGGTTGAGAGCCAGAAATACCAGAAATGCTGGAGATTCGATCAAAACTCGCTGGGCTGTAGCACAACTGGTTAATCACCAGCAGCTATAGATCTTACCAATCGAAAGGTTGACAGTTCAAAGCCCGGGTCAGGGTTGAGAGCCCAACCTTCAGACCAGCTCACTGCCCACCAAGCAGCTGTGAGTAGATAAATATGTACCGCTTAAGCGGGGAGGTATTTTAATGGCACCATAAAGGAAATGCCGGAAATGCTGGAGATTCGATCAAAAATGGCTGGGCTGTAGCACAACTGGTTAATCACCAGCAGCAATAGATCTTACCAATCGAAAGGTTGACAGTTCAAAGCCCGGGTCGGGGTTGAGAGCCCAAACTTCAGCCCAGCTTACTGCCCACCTAGCAGCTGTGAGTAGATAAATATGTACTGCTTAAACGGGGAGGTATTTTAATGGCAACCTAAAGGAAATACCAGAAATGCTGGGGATTCGATTAAAAATGGCTGGGCTGTAGTACAACTGGTTAATCACCAGCAGAAATAGATCTTACCAATCGAAAGGTTGGCAATTCAAAGTCCCGGTCAGAGTAAGCACCTGACCGTCAGCCCAGCTCACTGCCCACCTAGCAGATTAAAACCATCTGTGAGTAGATAAATATGTACACTTAAGCAGGGAGGTATTTTAATGGCACCATAAAGGAAATACCAGAAATACTGGGGATTCGATCAAAAATGGCTGGGCTGTAGCACAACTGGTTAATCACCAGCAGAAATAGATGTTACCAGTCGAAATGTTTGCAGTTCAAAGCGTGGTTTGGGGAGAGCACCCAACCTTCAGACCAGCTCACTGTCCACCTAAGCAGTTCGAAAACGGCTATGAGCTGTGAGTAGAGAAATTAGGCACCGCTTAAGTACGGAGGTATTTTACGGCACCATAAAAAGGAAATACCAGAAATGCTGGGGATTTGATTAAAAATGACCAGGCTGTAGCACAGCTGGTTAATCACCAGCAGCAATAGATCTTACCAATTCAAAGGTTGGTAGTTCAAAGCCCGGGTCAGGGTGAGCACCCGACTTTTAGCCCAGCTCACTGTCCACCTAAGCCGTTCGAAAACAGCTGTGAGCTGTGAGTAGAGAAATTAAGCACCGCTTAAGCAGGGAGGTATTTTACAGCACCATAACAGGAAATATCAGGAAAATACCAGTGATCAAGGGAAGGAGGAAGTCTGTGATCAAGGGCTCTTTGTCATAGAGGATAGAGCAACAGTACCCCCCAGTGGCCAGAAATGAGCACAACCTCCAAGACGCCAAAGATGGGAAAAGCCTGCATATTCCTCTATCTGTACTGTTGTCTGTCCTGTCAGTGTATAATGAAATTTAATATTTTGCCATATATGTGTTCTGTGATTTTCCCTGAGTCCCCCTCGGGGTGAGAAGGGCGGAATATAAATACTGTAAATAAATAAAATCTTCCTTAGAAGAGTTAAGAACTCACTTGAGTCAACCTTCTCTTTAGTGGTAAATATACACTAGCATTCATGCAAGGCAACTTAGGTTTCTCAGCTGTTAGACTGAAATCCTCAGATATCTCCGAACTGTTAGGGACAAAGATATACCAATGCACGAAAACATATATAGTCCTGCTAGCACAAGGGTTTACCCACTGTGCCATCGGGGACTCCAGGACTGATGACTGACAGGTCGCAGGTTCGAATCTGGGGAGTGCATGGATGAGCTCCCTCTGTCAGCTCCAGCTCCCCATGTGGGGACATGAGAGATACCTCCCACAAAGAGGGTGAACATCAAACACCCGGGGGTCCCCTGGGCAACGTCCCTACAGATGGCCAATTTTCTCACACCAGAAGTGACTTGTAGTTTCTCAAATCGCTCCTGACACGAAAAAAATTCTTATAATCAACAGTCCAAAGTCTAAAGCATCTCTCTATTCTGAGAATCTAATGGCTTCTCTAAAGCATCCTGTTTCTACTGACTTCTAAAAGCATACAGTTTCAAAAATGGAGTCTGAGTCCTGAATAGTCCCAGATCTGATCACATGGTCTGCAGCCCCTCCAACAACATAGAGTTAAGGGAAACGGCATACCAATGCACATGTATACAATACAGTAAGCAATCTTATATATATATATATATATATATATATATATATACACACACACACACACACACACACACACACACACACACACACACACAGACACACACACACACAAACACACACTAGCCGTCCCTTGTGATGCGTTGCTGTAGCCCGGTCTGTGTATATGTGTTTTGTGTGTATGCGTATGTTTGCACATATTATATGTGGTTTTGTGTGTGTATATGTGTGTATATTTGTGTGTATGTGTACATTATATGTGGTTTTGCCCATGCGTTGTAATGTAATTTTTGTTTTTGGATTTTTAAGTCTCTTCTGCTGTGTTTTTATGATTGATTGTCACTCGCTGGCCTGATAGGTGTCTTATGTCCAAATTTGGTGTCAATTCGCCCAGTGGTTTTTCAGTTATGTTAATCCCACAAACGAACATTACATTTTTGTTTATATAGATACTAGCTGTCCCCTGCCATGCGTTGCTGTGGCCCAGTCTGGGTATACGTGTTTTGTGTGTGTATATATTTGTGTATATATGTGTGTTTGCGTATATTTGTGGTTTTGCACATGCGTGCTGTGGCCCAGTTTGTGTATATGTGTTTTGTGTGTGTATATATTTGTGTATATACATATATATATGTGTGTGTGTGTATGTGTCTGTATGTGGTTTTGTGCATGTGTGCTGTGGCCAAGTCTGTGTATATGTGTTTTGTGTGTATATATATGTGTGTGTATAGATTTGTGTATATCTGTATATATGTGTGTTTGCATATATATATGGTGTTGTGCATGCATTATAATGTATTTATTATTATTATTTTTTGCCTTTTTAATTCCTTTATGCTCTGTTTTTCAGTGTTTTTATGAGTGATGGTCACTCGTTGGCCTGATAGGTGAATTGTGCCCAAATTTGGTGTCAATTCATCCAGTGGTTTTTGAGTTATGTTAATCCTACAAATGAACATTACATTTTTATTTATATAGATAGACTAGCCGTCCCCTGCCAGGCGTTGCTGTGGCCCAGTCTGGTGATCTGGAAAATAAAGTAATGAGAAAGTGTTGGTTTCTAATCTATGTAATTTCTTTCTGCTTGTGGGGGTAAACAGTATTTCTTGCTGTTTCTTTGTCAGTGTTGATGTGGAGATTGTCTGGTTTGCCTACTCTGGAACATGCATCATAGAATTATCCTTCTTTAGGGGTCCCTTTCAAATCTCTGATACTATATCTGTGGGTGTGAAAATTAAATATAAATCTATATCTATGGCTGGATGGCTCTTTGTCAGGAGGGCTTTGATTACGTTTTCTTGCCCTGGTGAAGGGAGTTGGACTGGATGGCCTTCAGTATTTTTCGTTTGTCATGGGGGTTCTGTGTGGGACATTTGCCCCAATTCTGTCGTTTGTGGGATTCAGAATGCTCTTTGACTATAGGTTTACTATAAATCCCAGTAACTACAAATCCCAAATGTCAAGGTCTATTTCCTCCAAACTCCATCTGTGTTCATATTTGGGCGTATGGAATATTCGTGCCAAGTTTGGTCCAGTTCCATCATTGTTTGAGTCCACAGTGTTCTCTGAATGTAGGTGAACTACAACTCCCAAACTCAAGGTCAATGCCCATCAATGCCCGTGTTATTCATGGGGGTCCTGTGTGCCACGTTTGGTTCAATTCCATCATTGGTGGAGTTCAGAATGCTCTTTGATTGTAGGTGAACTATAAATCACAACAACTATAACTCCCAAATTACAAAATCAAGTTTTTTTAGTGATGGTCACTCCTTGGGTTAGTAGGTGTCTTGTGGCCAAAATTGGTGGCAATTCGTCTAGTGGTTTTTGAGGTATGTTAATCCCACAAACGAACATTACCTTTTTGTTTATATAGATACTAGCTGTACCCGCCATGCTTTGCTGTGGCCAACCTTCCCTCTTTCTCTTCTTCTTTCCCTCCTTCCTTCACTCCCTCTTTCCTTCCTTCCCGTCTTTCCTTTTCTTCTTCCTTCCTTCTCTATCTCTTTCTTTCCTTCCCCCTTTTTCTTTCTCTTCTGCTGTCTCTCTTTTCTTCCTTCTCTCTTTCCTTCTTTCCTTCCCTCCCTCTTTCTCTACATCTTCCCCCCTTCCTTCCTTCCTTTGCTCCCTCTTTCCTTCCTTCTTTCCCTTGTTTCTTTTCTTCTTTCCTTTTTTCTCTAACTTTCCTTCCTTCCTCCTTTTTCTTTCCCTCCCTCTTTCTCTCCTTTCTTCCTTCTCTACTTCTTTCCTTCCTTCCTTCTCTCTTTGCTTCCATGCTTCCTTCTCCCTTTCCTTCTTTCTTTCTCTCCTCCTTTCTTTTCTCCCTTTCCCTCCCTCTTTCTTCCATTTTTTCTGTTTTGTCTTTTAGCTTTTCGTCCTTTAGCTTTTGGGGGCTTTTAAAATCCCTTCTGCTGTGTTTTTCAGTGTTTTTATGAGTGAAGGACATACATTGGGTTGTTAGGTGTCTTGTGTCCAAATTTGGTGTCAATTTGTCCACTGGTTTTTGAGTTCTGTTAATCCCACAAACGAACATTACATTTCTATTTATATAGATGGGAAAAGTATGGAGGGTTCCAAGAGAGGCAGTTTTCAATGCACGATAAGGCTTGAAACCAACCCTCTCAAAATTTGGATTGGGTTGTGGTTTTCTGGTCCCTGGAGCATTCAATTTTGTCCAACCATGCCCTAAACTGCAGTCTGGTTCATTTATCCAGCACTTCCCACACTCGAATGGCTGGTTTCTCCCCACTCGCCTGTCCCAATGACAGAGAAGATTACCGCTGCAAAGGCGTCTGAGCTGATCAGAGCCGACAGGCGTTCTGCACCATCGGAAGAAAGGAAGAGCAAACGTCCGCCCGTGTCTCTCTTCACATCTCTCCCGCTGAGTGCGACTCTGCTAACAGGAGCAGGCAAGCCAGGAGGAGGCCAGTGTCCCAGGTGCAAAGCATAACACATCCCTCAACATTGCTGGTGCAAACTTGTCTTGATTACTGGATACAGTAGAGTCTCACATATCCGACATAAACAGGCCGGGAGAACGTCAGATAAATGAAAATGTTGGATATTACTTATTTGACGCGGTGCTAGACAACTAGAATACTAAGAACAGTGACTCAAAGTGTTAAAGCAAGGCAACGCCCCGGGGCTAGAATGGTCCAGTATGAAGTGCCCGGATGAAGAAGAGGAGCGTGGAAATCCTGCCTCTTTCCCCCCTTTCCTCCCTCCTCCTCCTCCTCTTGCCCTTTTCACTTATTAGGAATGGAGAGGGAGTTGGGGGGCATTCCTTTAATTGAAGGGGAAATGCTGGAGGAAAAGGGGGTGTCGGATAAGAGTGTCGGATAAGACGGAATGTCGGATAAGCGAAGGTCGGATAAGCGAGACTCTACTGTATTTTCATGTGAAACTCAGGTAAAAAACCAACCCCCCAAAACGTGGACACACATATTATATTATGATTATTATTAACTAGCCGTCCCCTGCCACATGTTGCTGTGGCCCAGTCTGTGTATGTGTTTTGTGTGTGTATATATTTGTGTATGTGTGTTTGTGTATATGTGGTTTTGTCCATGTGTTGTAATGTAATATTTTTTTGCTTTTTAAGTCTCTTCCGCTGTGTTTTTCAGTGTTTTTATGAGTGATGGTCACTCATTGTCCTGATAGGTGTCTTGCGTCCAAATTTGGTGTCGATTCATCCAGTGGTTTTTCAGTTATGTTAATCCCACAAACAAACATTACATTTTTATTTATATAGACTAGCCATCCCCTGCCATGCGTTGCTGTGGCCCAGTCTGTGTATATGGGAGTGTATATATTTTTGTATATGTGTGTATATGTGGTTTTGTAAATGCATTGTAATGTAATTTTTAGTTTTTTGGCTTTTTAAGTCCCTTTTGCTGTGTTTTTCAGTGTTTTTATGAGTGATGGTCACTCGTTGGCCTGAGAGGTGTCTTGGTTCCAAATTTGGTGTCAATCTATCCAGTGGTTTTTGAGTTATGTTAATCCCACAAACTAACATTACATTTTTATTTATATAGATTAGAATAGGAACATGGAATGCAATTAATCCAAATATTGGACATCACAATTAAAAAGCCAAACTTCGGAAGCCTCTCCTAGCTTGGGTGCTACTTTCTCACCCTCCTGTTTAAGGAGCTCCACTGGCTGCCAGGTTGTTAACCGGGGCTCCTTACAGGGAGCGGTCAACCCTCCTGTTCAAGGAGCTTCACTGGTTGCCATTCATTTTCTGGACCCAATTCAAAGTGCAGGTTCTTACCTACAAAGCCCTGAACGGTTTGGGACCCGCCTACCTTCGTGACCGCATCTCTGTATACGAACCTACACGATCTCTCCGTTCATCTGGAGAGGCCCTGCTCGCGATCCCACCTGCATCGCAGGCGCGATTGGTGGGGACGAGAGAGAGGGCCTTTTTGGTGGTGGCCCCTCGACTCTGGAACTCACTTCCTAAGGACATCAGGAAGGCCACGACTCTGGCAGTCTTTAGGAGGAGCTTGAAGACATGGCAGTTCCAGTGTGTCTTCCCAGAATAATGATCCCATAGCACTTTGTCCTCCAAAACACTTTATACTGTTTTAGGTCTGCTTGTATGTTTTCCACAAACTCCCCATCACTTTTTTCGCCCATGTTCCAGCATTACTTCCAATTTTAATTTTACATTTGGCCTTCCCATAGTTTTTAATTGTGTAGTCTTATTGTTAATGTTGCATTATTGTATTGTTCATGCTTTTATTTTAATTGCTTGCATTGTTGTTATTATTGCTTGTATTGTTGTATTTGGGCTCGGCCTCATGTAAGCCGCACCGAGTCCCTTGGGGAGATGGTAGTGGGGTACAAATTAAGTATTATTATTATTATTATTATTCTTATTGTAGTATGTCCTCTAAAAGCACTTTATACTGATTTAGGACTGCTTGCACGCAGAGGCGGCCCTAGGTAATTTTCAACGGTAAGCAAACAGTATTTTGGCGCCCCCCCCCCCCCCCCCCAACCAACCAATCATTGATATATATTTTCTGTTTGTCGTGTGAGTTCTGTGTGCCATATTTGGTTCAATTCCATCATTGGTGGAGTTCAGAATGCTCTTTGATTTTAGGTGAACTATATATCCCAGTAAGTACACTTGCCGCATTTGCTCCCTTGCCTGGCCCGCTTTGGGTCCGGAGACGTGCCTGAAGACCCCAGCGTGTGCACCAAAAGTCACCTTTTCTCCTCAGCCATTGGGACCAAGAGAGAGAGAGAGAGAGAGAGAGAGAGAGAGAGAGAGAGGTGGAGATGCCCACCTTTCCTGAAGGTAGGCGCAAAAACAAAGGAGGGAGCGAAGGTGGGAGATACCTCCAGCCGGAGGGGCTCTCTCTCTCTCTCTCTCTTGGTCCCAATGGCTGAAGAGAAAGTCAGGAGAAGAGGCGACTTTTGGTGCGCACGCTGGGGTCTTCAGACATGCCTCCGGACCCGAAGTGGGCCAGGCTTGGCGGCTCCGCCCCTTGGCCCACCCACGGATTGGGGAGAGGAGAGGAGGCGGGTGGAGCCGGTCATGGGGAAGGGATCGAACACGGAGAACGATTGAGCGCTGGCTGTGCTCGCGCACTAGGTGGCCGAGTGGAGCAGGAACAAGAGGGTCTAGGCGGGGCTCAAGGGCCCGGCCCCTTTGGGAAGAGGATCGCCTGGCAGCAAGGCAAGAAAGCCGAGGCTCCCCCCAGACTGCTAGGGCTGTTGTGAGCTGAGGGGGCGCTCCTCAAGTGGCAGTCGAGGGGCATTTACAGAGGCGCCTCTGCGCCCCTGGAAAAAAAGTGTTCTGCGACCGCTTACTTCGCGTAATGGACGAGCCGCCCCTGCTTGCCCGTTTCCACCAACGCCCCACCTCCTCTATCTTGTTCATGCCCAACATTATTTTTTAACTTTAATTACAATTGGCCCAGCCATAGATTTTAAATGTGTTTTGTGCTATTATTTATGCCATTTGTGTATGAGATTCATTTTAATTGCTTTGTATTAGTATTTGTATTTTGCTTTGTATTGTGGTTGTTATTGCTTGTATTGATGTATTGTGGGCTCGGCCTCATGTAAGCTGCACCGAGTCCCTTGGGAGACTGTAGCGGGGTATAAATAAAGTATTATTATTATTATCAATAACTTTTGCCATCTTGACCTCGCTCTTGGCCATCTTGACCTCGCTCTGGTGTTGCTTGGTCACAAATGGACCTGTTTCCATCCGCACAAAGGTCGGAGGCGACACCGTAATCAAAGATACCAAAGTCTTCCAGAAACGGAGCACAACGGTTTCATTTCTGGCTAAAGAGACGTTCACGATAGAGAGAGGGGGTGGGTTGAGAGAATAGGTGGTGGGGCACATTTTCAACATCATAGCGTGTTACCTTTCGGGAAAAAAAAAATCAAGCAAGCATTTTTCTCATCCCAAAAAAAATTCCCCACTACCCCCCCCCCCAAAAAAAAATGGAAAAGAGGAGGAAAGTTTAGAAAGAGAGAGAGTTAGAAAGAGAGAAAAGTCACGTAAGAAATCAAAGAAGCCCTTCCGAAAGGGGAAAGAGTTTCTTTTTCTATAATAAGCTGCTTTTACTTTGTTATTTGCTCTCTTTGGCTCTCATTCCATTGTTGGAGCCTGCTCCTCAAAAGATACCCTAGTGGAATCCCTGAAGTCGGGGTGCCTCAGGTCCATGAGAAATTTGGTGGGGTTAAGAATGTGAGTAGAACCTGTGGGAGAACACAGCACTGACTGCTTGCACAGAAGAATCAATATAGAGATACAGAGAGAGAGAGAGAGAGAGAGATTGTTCAAAAATACAACAATTATCACGAACATGCCGAGCGGGGAAAAGAAGGAGGAGAAGAAGAAGACAAAATCATTAAGCGATCGAAACACATTTCTTTGACGTCCGAAGCAATACAGCAGAATCAAAGCCGGCGGAGAGGTGAAAATGGAGCCAAATGAGAAACAGAGAAGACACACGAAAGGAAAATAAACAGACTTATTGCTCAGCATGATCAAACGATCGGAAAAGCCTCGGCACGGCATGAGTGAAAGGCGACGGACGGACGGACGAGGACTGGGTTTCAGCAGTTGGAGTTGGGCCTCCATGGACCTTATCTAGCCTATCTATGTTTGCCCCATCTACACTGACCGATAGTAGTTCCAAACTGGTTCTGGGAGGAGGTGGTTTGGTTTCGCAGTGCAGATGATTACACTGTAAAACAGTTTCTGTCCCTGGGTGTGTGAAATTGGTTCGTAGAAACAGTAATGCTTCTTTGGAAGCACAAAACAGGAAACCCCCTCCACACACAAAAATCTGCTCGACACAAAAGTCTACATTCGTGTACATCTAAACTGGCCTCCTTGACTTGGAAAGAATGTGCACGCATGGCAGAGCATGCACACATACACGCCTGGAGCTTGGCTTCAGACGCCTGCCTGCATGCCCTGCCACACACACTCTAGGAAAGTGTGGCAGGGTGTGTGTGGCGGGGAGTGCAGGCAGGCCTACTACAAGACATACTGTGGGCCTGCCTGCATGCCCTGCCACACACACTCTAGGAAAGTGTGGCAGGGTGTGTGTGGCGGGGAGTGCAGGCAGGCCTACTACAAGACATACTGTGGGCCTGCCTGCATGCCCTGCCACACGCACTCTAGGAATGTAGTGGGGTATGTGTGGCAGGGAGTGCAGGCAGACCTGCAGCACAGCTGCAGCTGAGTGCCTCTTACTCAAGACACACTGTGGGCCTACCTGCACACCCTGCCACACGCACTCTAGGAAACTGGCGGGGTGTGTGTGACGGGGAGTGCAGGCAGGCCTCCAGCACAGCTGCAGCTGAGTGCCTCTTACTCATTAAGACACACTGTGGGTCTGCCTGCACGCCCTGCCACACGCACTCTAGGAAAGTGTGGTATCTGTGTGGCGGGGAGTGCAGGCAGGCCTGCAGCACAGCTGCAGCTCAGTGCCACTTACTCAAGACACACTGTGGGCCTGCCTGCACACCCTGCCACATGCACTCTAGGAAAGTGTGGTGGGGTGTGTGTGTTTTGAGTCAGTGCCTCTTACTCAAGTCACACTGTGAGCCTGCCTGCAAGCCCTGCCACACACACTCTAGGAAAGTGTGGTGGGGTGTGTGTGGTGGGGAGTTCAGGCAGGCTTGCAGCAGAGCTGGAGTTGAGTGCCTCTTGCTCAAGACACACTGTGGGCCTGCCTGCACGCCCTGCCACACGCACTCTAGGAAAGTGTGGCTGGGTGTGTGTGGCGGGGAGAGTGCAGGCAGGCCTACAGCACAGCTGCAGCTGAGTGCTTCTTACTCAAGACACACTGTGGGCCTGCTTGCACGTCCTCCCACACATGCACTTTCCAAGGAGAGTGTGTGGTGTGTGGTAGGGCGTGCAGGTACACCCACAACGTGCGTGCTCCTCCCAGTGCCTACCTGCAACTGAGCGCCTCCAAGCAGTCATGCCAGTCACATGACCAGGAGGTGACAACGCAGGCTTCTCGGCTTGGAAATGGAGAACAGCACCTCCCCAGAGCCAGAGATGAGCACTGCCTCCAGAGCCGGAAAGGAAAGGAGAAGCCTTTGCCTTTGTTTTTGTTTGTGTGTCTCATTGTACTGTAGCAAGGCATTGAATGTTTGCTTGTATCTGTTCACATTGTAATCCGCTCTGAATCCCCACGGGGAGAAGGGCAGAATATAAATAAACTATTATTATTATTATTAATCTATCTGGATAAATTTTAACTGAATTCTTTAATTCCATATTTAATTCTGTTTTGAAGTTTATATATTTTAAATTGTGCTCAAATACTTTTAATATAAGCCACTTTAAGTCTCCTTGTGGAGAGAAAAAGCATAAACATAATAATAATAATAATAATAATAATAATAATAATAATAATAATAGCAACAGCAACAATAATCCAAGAAGAGGCCCAAAATCAGAATGCTGCCACCCAGAAATAACATGAAATGGAACTGGCTTTGGAGGAGCCTTTAAAAAACAAGACATATGTGGCAGTTTACCAACACGAGAGCGGAAACAAAAAGTACATAGTTAAAACATTAGACAGAAGACTTTACCAGTTAACCGACACGAAGCAAATGTGGACACGCACACAACAACGCACAGAGATCGGTGAGGCAAACATGGCCAAATGAATAAGATACATGAAGCAGTCAGGTGGAAGGAGTGGGAAAGAAAGAGGAATAGTTCCAGAAAGGAGACAATAGACTGGAGATGGGCAACAAGAGGATGGCCAAAGTCAGCCGGTATTGGGCGTTGGCAACCATCAACACCATTACGGTCAATAGAGATAACTTGAAAATGGAGAACACGTACGCTGCCCATATTACTCATTTCTTAATATCCCATGTCCTGAAAGTTACTCAATATTTAAACATAGCAATTATGCCCCCTCTCAACCTTCTCTTCTCCAAGCTAAATATTCCCAGCTCCCTAATCCATTATTTATTTGTTTGTTTAAAACATTTATATTCCGCCCTTCTCACCCCGAAGGGGACTCAGGGCGGAGCACAGCATATACATGGCAAACAGCTGACACTCAGCCAGCTGTGCCACAATCCCGGTGGGCTGAAATCCAATCCAAATTACAACAGCAAAACAACAGAGAGGAAACAATCAGGGACATCTAATCACCTTTCAACAAAAGATTGCCCCAGGCACTGCCAGGCCATCAAATGCTAATCAAGGTGGTCAGTTGAAACGTTCACACCTAGCTCCAACAGACAAGAGTTCTTTGTCCCACCCTGGTCATTCCACAGATATATAAACCCAATTTTCCTAGTTCCAACAGACCTCACAACGTATTGTCGAAGGCTTTCATGGCTGGAATCACTAAGTTCTTGTGGGTTTTTTCGGGCTATAGAGCCATGTTCTAGAGGCATGTCTCCTGACGTTTCTCCTGCATCTATGGCAAGCATCCTCAGAGGTAGTGAGGACCCTCACTACCCTCACTACTTCTGAGGATGCTTGCCATAGATGCAGGCGAAACGTCAGGAGAAATGCCTCTAGAACATGGCTCTATAGCCCGAAAAAACCCACAAGAACCTAGACCTCACAACCTCTGAGGATGCTTGCCGTAGATGCAGACGAAACGTCAGGAGAGAATGCCTCTAGAACATGGCCATATAGCCTGAAAAAACCTACAACAACCTGGTGATTCCGGACATACAATACAATCTGCTGTCCGTTTCTTCTTTCAGCTACGCTGAGAATTAATTTGACAATAGGAAAACCTTGGATTCATCTCTGCTGTAGACTGAATCCACCTTAAATGCCTTGGTTCAATGTTATGGACTCATGGAGGCTGTAGTTTGTCAAGGGTTTGAGACTTCTCTGCCCGAGACTGATGCCTTGACAACCGGAGTGGAAATTCCCACCGGGTGGAAGTCATCTATTGGACAAATGGCAAGCTGTTTAACCTCAGCAGACTGAAAGCCAAAACCAAGGTCACCACAACATCTGTTATAGAACTCCAATATGCTGATGACAATGTTGTCTGTGCACATTCAGAAGATCTACAAGCCACTCTAAACACCTTTGCAGAAGCATACACGAAGCTTGGCCTGTCTCTGAACATCGAGAAAACCAAAGTGCTGTCACAGCAGTCACCAGCCAATCCCTCTCCAATGCCAGAGATACAGCTTAATGGTGTAACATTGGAAAATGTTGACCATTTCCGCTACCTTGGCAGCCACCTCTCCACCAAAGTCAACATCGACACTGAAATACAACACCGCCTGAGCTTTGCGAGTGCAGCATCTTCCCGAATGAAGCAGAGAGTATTTGAGGACCGGGACATCCGTAGGGAGACCAAGGTGCTTGTCTATAAAGCTATTGTCCTCCCAACCCTGCTATATGCCTGCGAAACATGGACTGTCTACAGACGTCACATGCAACTCCTGGAACGATTCCATCAGCGCTGCCTCCGGAAAATCCTGCAATCTCTTGGGAAGGCAAGCGGACAAACGTCAGCGTGCTGGAAGAAGCAAAGACCACCAGCATTGAAGCGATGGTCCTCTGCCATCAACTCCGCTGGACTGGCCACGTTGTCCGGATGCCTGACCACCGTCTCCCAAAGCAGTTGATCTACTCTGAACTTAAGAATGGAAACGGAATGTTGGTGGACAGGAAAAGAGATTTAAAGATGGCCTCAAAGCCAACCTTAAAATCTCTGGCATAGACACTGAGAACTGGGTAGCCCTGGCCCTTGAGCACTCCAACTGGAGGTCAGCTGTGACCAGCAGTGCTGCAGAATTCGAGGAGGCACGAGTGGAGGGTGAAAGAGAGAAACGTGCCAGGAGGAAGGCGCATCAAGCCAACCCCGACCGGGACCGCCTTCCACCTGGAAACCAATGCCTTCACTGTGGGAGAAGATGCGGGTCAAGAAGAGGGCTCCACAGCCACCTACGAATCCACAAGGTAACCCATCATGGAAGACCATCTTACTCGTCCAACGAGGGATCGCCTAAGTAAGTAAGAAGCCTTGACAAACTACAAATCCCAGAATTCCATAGCATTGAGTCAATGCCATTAAATGAGAGATGATGTCACTGAAGGAGGTGCTCCAGGGACTCCTGAAGCACCTTCAACTTTTGGTTTTGGTTCAGTACTAAGATTACTGTATTGTGCAAATCTAATGCACATCTTAATTTTGGAGAAGTCATTTAGCCACAAAAGGTGAGCATTAGAATCGAGTAAATATGGGTGATTAAAGTTTCAGTTCTCTAGCACCTTTGGCCATCATTGGTTGCCATTGTCCATCTTGACTGTATCAGGAACCTTCTGAAAGCTCGAGGTTGGAGGAAAGAGACAGAAGGATGTGGAGAAAGCTCGAGACAGAGAAATGAAAGATGGTCGGCAACGCCAAGGCGGGGCAGAGTGCGGCTCCGCCCACAAAAAGACTCACCTATTAGCACCTCCCACTTCCCACTGGCTTGCGTGACTTCGTAGGCGCAGCGCATCTCACTCATGCTCACGCCCCCCAGGATAAAGATGATGATGCGGGGACCGCTGCGGTACTCCCCGGGGGCCTTGTTCTTATGCCAGTGACCGTAGCGAGCACTAGATGCAAGAGAGAAGAAAAGGAAAAGTAAAAGGCAGTGGGCGGGGACATGTAAATTCCACACCAATGGGAAGAGTCATAAACACTAGGATGTCTGTGGTGGAACAAAAAATAGAAAACTTAGGATGAAATTGTCCTCGTATGAAAGCCTTCACTTGGGTGGTGGACATCTTGGTGTTGGTAGACAATATTGGCAGGGCTCTTGGACATGTTCGTGGCACTCACTATAACTTGCAATGTCATTGGAGGGAGGGCCATTGATGTCTCCTGAGGAGTGGGAGCTATAGCTGTTTGTGAAAGTGGGAGCTTGTCTGTGTAAGTGGACACTCCAGCCACATAAACACATAAATATTTTCTCTTTTATTATGTGTATAGATATGTATTTGGATTGTTTGTACTATATTAATATGTCGGAAGGTACTTTTGGTCCCTTTGTGGGAGAAAAGGAGGATATCAATATTATTATTATTACTAGCCATCCCCTGCCACACTTTACTGTGACCTACTCTGGTGGTCATGAGGGTTCTGTGTGGGAGGTTTGGTCCAATTCGATCATTGGTGGGGTTCAGAATGCTCCTTGATTGTAGGTGAACTATAAATCCCAGTAACTATAACTCCCAAATGTCAATGTCTATTATATATAACTTCCAAATGTCAATGTCTATTATTATTATTATTATTATTATTATTATTATTACTACTACTACTATTAGTGACCCCAACATGGATCAAAATCTACTCATCTTCATCAGAATAGCAAGAGGTTCCACCTGAGAAACATTCCTCCTACCTGACTGCTGTAGTGCTGAAAGAGGCTGAGGATCGGGTGGAGATGTAAGGGTAGTGCTTGGTATCCAGTTTATCCTCAATGGCATCCTGGGAAGAAGAAAAAGGCCAAGTTATTGATATTTCTGATAGTTCTGTGTGCCAAGTTTGGTCCAGGTCCATCATCATTGGAGGTCACACTTTCCATAGAATCACAGAATCCTAGACTTGGAAGAGACCTCATGGGCCATCCAATCCAACCCCATTCTGTCAAGACGCAGGAAAATCACATTCAGATGGCCATCCAGCCTCCAAAGAAGGAGCCTCCACCACACACTGGGGCAGAGAGTTCCACTGCTGAACTGTCAGGAAGTTCTTCCTCGTGTTCAGGTGGAATCTCCTTTCCTGTAGTCTGAAGCCATTGCTCCATTGTGTCCTAGTCTCCAGGGCAGCAGAAAACTAGCCAGCTCCCTCTTCCTTATGACTTCCCCTCACATATTGATACATGGCCAATCATCTAGAAACGTTCAAAAAGAACCTTAAAACCTGGCTCTTCCGCTGCGCCTTTGGTGAGTAGGTGCACAATATGACACCATTGCACCCCTCAACGCTCTTCCCACTGGAATACATGCCCTCCAAATGGGTTTAGCTTCACAACTATGTGTGTTTTTATGAGTTCCCTGTACATAACTTGCTCCTATTTTTATCTCATTAGAGTCTTTGAATCGATTTTATCCTGTACATGTGGCCCGCCCATTGTTATTGTGATTGTGCTTATTGGAATGTTATTTTATGACTGTGTTTATAATTTTTTTTGATGTAATTTGATGATGTTGTTTATTGTTTATGCTCTGGTTTTATCTTGTAATTTGTTGTCCGGGCTTGGCCCCAGGTAAGCTGCTCCGAGTCCCGATTGGGGAGATGATGGCAGGGTATAAATAAAGATTATTATTATTATTATTATTATTATTATTATTATTATTATTATATCTCCTCTCGGCCTTCTCTACTCCTACCCTATATTCAGAAGCTTTAACACAAGTTGACCTCCAATCCGTAGAGTGCCAAAGTCTCACCTCCATGATATCTTTGACTACCGGGGTCCATCGGGAGAGCTGGTAGGTCTGCTCACTGATACGCTCCTTCCTTTCTGGCTTGCTTCTGCGGCGTAAAGTGGACTACACAAACAGGACAGAAAAGAACTAAGATGGAAGGAGTCTGAACAAAAAAAGAAATCCTTCCACTCACCTGGGATGTGGTTGGATCACAAATAGCATATGAACATCTCAAAAAACCCAACACAATTCCCAGTGACCAGGCCACTTGGCCATGAAGGCTGGAGGAGGAACTCTGAAGTTCCAGAAAGGACATTTCCCCAAGCTTTGCGTCTTCTTGCATCTTCTTCCTCCATTTTGGACCACAACAGTACCTTGTGAACAAGTTGTTCATGAGGGAACATCGTTGATAAGGTCAGGAAGAAGTTTGGAAATGAGTTTTGGGGGGTCTCCACAGCTCCCTGAGGGTCCAAAGGGCAGAAACGGATCCATCCCATTTGCCCATCCCGAGGCAGAAGGACTTACATCCGTAATAATGGGTATTCCAAGGTGTGCCATATTGGTGATGATCTCACTATCCTCTGGTGGGATTTGGGCATGCTGGATGAGCTTGTTGAGATTTTCTTCAGTAATGCCTTAAAGAAACACACAAGAAGAAGATGGATGCTCAACAGATGTGAGGTTTGGTCTGAGGAAGGTTGCTTGGGCCTTCTTTGGAGACTGAGACTTGCCCAAGGTGGGTTTCTAGGGACAAGTTCGGATTTGAAATGCAGTCTCTGGAGTTATAATCCAACTAACTGTACCCACCACGCTGTAGCCATCCTCCCCTCCCTCTTTTTCTCCTTCTTTCTTTCTCTCCTTCTTTCCCTTTGTTTCTTTCCTTCTTCTTTCCTTCTCTTCTTCTTCCCACCCCCCTTCTTTTCTTTCACTTCCTCTTTCTCCCCATTTTTCCTTCTCTACTTATTCTTGGACTGCAACTCCCAGCAGTCCTCCTGATCGATCTATCTACCTATCTCTAATCTATCTATCTGGAGGATTGCTGGGAGTTGTGGCCCAGGAATAGGAAATTGGAAATACGCAGGGATTGGGATGATCTCAAAGAAATCCAAGGAGAAGAAAGCTTCCATCTTTGAAGCACTGCATTTGGATCCCCCTCCTCTCCTAAAGGGCCTGGTCTAGGGGATGCTGGGAGCTGTAGTTCAAAAGAGAGTGTGGATATGCTATTGTGTGTTTTGTTTGGCAGGAGAGTCGTTTTTGCGCATGCGCTGTAGCATCTTTTTGCTTTTGGGGCTTTTTAAGTCCCTTCCACTGTATTTTTTATGAGTGATGGTCACTCACTGGCAAAAGCTGCACATCGCAAGTGTTGAACCTGACTCAGCACATAGAAGATGGCTTTGAAAGGCAGCAGATCACAGGAGCTGTCTTCATAGACCTGTCAGCAGCTTATGATACTGTGAACCACCGCCTCCTCCTGAGAAAAATGTATAGTATCACAAAGGACTACCACCTCACCCGCCTCATAGGAAACCTGCTACAAAACAGGAGCTTTTTTGTTGAGTTCTAGGGCCAGAGAAGCAGATGGCGGAAACAGAAGTACGGCCTGCCTCAGAGGAGTGTGCTTGCCCCATCAATGTTCAACATTTACACAAATGACCAGCCACTGCCAGAAGGAACAGAGAGTTTCATCTATGTTGATGATCGTGCCATCACCGCTCAAGCAGGGAGCTTTGAGATGGTTGAACAGAAGCTCTCCGAAGCTCTAGGTGCTCTTACTGCCTATTACAGGGAAAACCAACTGATCCCTAATACACCTAAAACACAGACATGTGCCTTTCACCATAAGAACAGACAAGCATCCCGAGCTCTGAGGATCACCTGGGAAGGAATCCCACTGGAGCATTGCAGAGCACCCAAATACCTGGGAGTCACTCTGGACCGTGCTCTGACTTATAAGAAGCACTGCCTGAACATCAAGCAAAAAGTGGGTGCTAGAAACAATATCATACGAAAGCTTACTGGCACAACCTGGGGATCACAACCAGACACAGTGAAGACATCTGCCCTTGCACTATGCTACTCTGCTGCTGAGTACGCATGCCCAGTGTGGAACACATCTCACCATGCTAGATAGATAGATTAGAGATAGGTAGATGTGGATGTGGTTCTTAATGAGACATGCCGCATTATCACGGGGTGTCTGCGCCCTACACCACTGGAGAAATTACACTGTCTAGCCGATATTGCACCACCTGACATCAGCCGGGAAGTAGCAGCCAATAGTGAAAGGACCAAGGCAGTGACATCTCCAGCTCATCCCTTGTTTGGGTATCAGCCAGCATGTCAATGACTTAAATAAAGAAATAGTTTTCTAAGATCTACAGAGACACTCGCTGGAACACCTCAGCAAGCGAGAGTCCAAAAGTGGCAGGCTCAAAACCAGCACCTCAATCCGTGGGTGACACCAGATGAGGGACTCCTTCCTGGGCATACAGAAGACTGGGTGACTTGGAAGGCGCTGAACAGACTGCGCTCTGGCACCACGAGATGCAAAGCCAACCTTAAGAAACGGGACTACAAAGTTGAATCCACGACATGTGAGTGCGGAGAAGAGCAAACCACAGACCACCTGCTTCAATGCAACCTGAGCCCTGCCACATGCACAATGGAGGACCTTCTTGCGGCAACACCAGAGGCACTCCAAGTGGCCAGATACTGGTCAAAGGACATTTAATCAACTACCAAGTTTGCGAAATTTGTGGGTTTTATCTGTTTGTTTGTTTTGTTCTGTTAGAAATGTAATACAATGGTATGGTTGCTGATGACACGATAAATAAATATTGGCCTGAGAGGTGTATTGTGTCCAGATTTGATGTCAGTTCCTCCATTGGTTTTTTTAGTTATGTTAATCCCACAAACTAACATTATATTTTTATTTATATAGATGTTCTGTCATGAACTCCTCTGAATCTTGAAAGGAATGACTTCAGAAAGCAGCAAAAGAACTATGGTCAGCCCCTCCTATTGTCCTCTCCCTGACTCTCCCTCTCTCCAAACCACAACATCTGGAATTAGACAGAGATTTTGCCCCCCAAGTGGATGCATTTCCTACCGTTCTTGAGAAAGACGTAGAGCAAGATGATACGGATCTTGTCGTAGGTGGTGACGTTCGCATCCAGCAGGATGGGGACAATGGCTCTCATGGGATCCTTGATCTTCTCCCCTTCAGCATCAGTGCCCATTGCCAGGTCCTAAAGAGAAGGTGATAGCCCGTTAGCAAAAAGTCAACTATTGAAGGCAGTAAGAAAAGAGGCAAAAGTCTGCAATACAGGTGGATTAATTCCACCAAAGACATCTTGGCCCCAACCTTGGCGATCTTGCATCTCATGGTCAACATTTTCTAATGTTACACCATTAAGCTGTATTTCTGGCATTGGAGAGGGGTTGGCTGCTGACTGCTGGAAGAGCACTTTGGTTTTCTCGATGTTCAAAGACAGGCCGAGCTTCTCGTATGCTTCTACAGAGGTGTTTAGAGTGGCTTGAAGGTCTTCTTCTGAATGCCCATTGTAGGACAAAGCTTGCCAACATGAAGGTGTTATTGTAAACAAGTTCGAATTGGATGTTTTAGCAATGGATTTTATGTGTTGGCAATGGGTTGGAATCAGTCACCCTTGGAATCCTTTCCATCTCTACAACTCTATTCCATGAGGAGGCCAAGAAACCCATGACTTATTAATGACTTAGATGAAGGGCTAGAAGGCATGATCATCAAGTTTGCAGACGACACCAAATTGGGAGGGATAGCCAATAGTCCAGAGGACAGGAGCAGGATTCAAAACGATCTTGACAGATTAGAGAGATGGGCCAAAACTAACAAAATGAAGTTCAACAGTGACAAATGCAAGATACTCCACTTTGGCAGAAGAAACGAAACGCAAAGATACAGAATGGGGGACAATGCCTGGCTTGAGAGCAGTACGTGTGAAAAAGATCTTGGAGTCCTCGTGGACAACAAGTTAAACATGAGCCTACAATGTGATATGGCGGCAAAAAAAGCCAATGGGATTTTGGCCTGCATCAATAGGAGCATAGTGTCTAGATCTAGGGAAGTAATGCTACCCCTCTATTCTGCTTTGGTTAGACCACATCTGGAATATTGTGTCCAATTCTGGGCACCACAATTCAAGAGAGATATTGACAAGCTGGAATGTGTCCAGAGGAGGGCGACTAAAATGATCAAGGGTCTGGAGAACAAGCCCTATGAGGAGCGGCTTAGGGAACTGGGCATGTTTAGCCTGAAGAAGAGAAGGCTGAGAGGAGATATGATAGCCATGTATAAATATGTGAGAGGAAGCCACAGGGAGGAGGGAGCAAGCTTGTTTTCTGCTTCCTTGGAGACTAGGACGCGGAACAATGGCTTCAAACTACAAGAGAGGAGATTCCATCTGAACATGAGGAAGAACTTCCTGACTGTGAGAGCCGTTCAGCAGTGGAACTCTCTGCCCCGGAGTGTGGTGGAGGCTCCTTCTTTGGAAGCTTTTAAGCAGAGGCTGGATGGCCATCTGTCAGGGGTGATTTGAATGCAATATTCCTGCTTCTTGGCAGGGGGTTGGACTGGATGGCCCATGAGGTCTCTTCCAACTCTTTGATTCTATGATTCTATGACTTCTTAGAAATCATGCCATAATGTCAACATGGGACATGCAAGCTTTAGAGGAGACGTTTGGCTGAGTCAATCCGGAAAGCAATAAAAATGTGATAACTGTATGAAGACGAAAATTTGTCAAAGCAACCCAAATTACCTGTTCAACTCGGCAAAGTTTGTCAACGGTGCCTTGGTAGTGTTTCATGCAGTCTTCAGCCAGGTGAAGGTGAGTGGAATACTACAGAAAAGCAGAAGCATCACAAAGATACATTGATACATGCACAACACTGTGGGTTGAAAAGCCAGGTCCTCTTTCGCAGACTGCAGAGCTGCCCGTACGTTGCATACAACCTGGAACCCCCTTATTACTCCTTAGTAGTCTCACTACACCCACATTGTATTTGAAAACACTATATTGGGGCAATTTTGACTCAAATCAACACATATATACATGTGAATACACATTCCATCCCCAAAACAGTACATAACCCAATTCTGTCCGCAAACACAGGCAGTCATAATGTTACAAAACTGCTGTAGGTTTGTTCACATCACTTTCTGTCTGTTGATAATTGGATTTTGAACAATGTGTCTTGTTGTGGAAACAAGGATTGGGGGTAAAGCTTCAATGGAGACCCCATTTCCCCAGGATAGTAACTCTTGAATATAATATTCAAGTAGTTTTTTTAAAAAAATATTGTTTATAAAAAAAACTTTGGAAATTCGCCAAAAATCAGTGGAAAAGCAAAATGTTATGAAACTTGGTGGGCAAAGAGTGCTAAATGTGTTCCACCATTGTGGCAAGTTTCACCCCAATAGCTTCAAAAATGAGGGAGATAGGCACCCCTGAATTTACCCCACTGACTGATGTTTTAAATATATATATTGTTTATAAAAAAACTTTGAAAATTCGCCAAAAATCCGTGGATAAGCAAAATGTTATGAAACTTGATGGGCAAAGAGTGCTAAATGTGTTCAACAATTTTGGCAAGTTTCACCCCAATAGCTTTAAAAATGAGGGAGATAGGTGCCCCTAAAGTTACCCCACTGACTGATGTTTTCCTTATTGCACATGCGCAATCACCATTAACGAAGTAATTATGAAATTTTGTTGGTTTCATTAGAGTTCCGAAATTTTAACCTCCAAAGCATTAGAAACCACCTAGTTTTGTAAGTATTTTAGAACCATTTTTAATGGATTGCACATGCCTAAATATACCTTGCACCAAACACAGATACAGAATTGACATATGGCACCAATAGAATGTCAATCAAAACTCATTGATTGAAAGTTATAATAACATAAATAAAAGTGATGCTATCAAAGTTCAGAGTTAACAAAACCACCATGGCACACCATGGCAGCTACTTAAAGTCTGAATACACCTGATGGTCCTTCTCAAAATGGGAACGTACCTTGCTGAGTTCCTTCTGATATTGGGGCATCTTCTTCAGCATCTGGGAAAGGTCCCTCATGGTGGTCTGAAAGGTACAAAAATGGGCCGGTCACCAAGGAATCAGCTTTCCAAAAGCACCTTGACAAGAACAATGGTCTCTTCCAACTCTTTTGTGATTCTATGAAATCTTTGATAGCTTTTGTAGAGTTCGGACTCAAATCCAGAGCAGAGAAACTGTTCTACCTGCCATAAGGCTCTGCTCTTATTTATTTATTATTATTTATTTACAACATTTTTACCCCGCCCTTCCCAACTCCCGAGGGGAGACTCAGATGCCGCAGTATCACAATATAACAATATAAAATCATAAATTCACAATAGATTATATTGACAAGCTGGAATGTGTCCAGAGGAGAGCGACTAAAATGATAAAAGGTCTGGAGAACAAGCCCTATGAGGAGCGGCTTAAGGAGCTGGGCATGTTTTAGCCTGAAGAAGAGAAGGCTGAGAGGGGATATGATAGCCATGTATAAATATGTGAGAGGAAGCCACAGGGAGGAGGGAGCAAGCTTGTTTTCTGCTTCCCTGGAGACTAGGACGCAATGGAACAATGACTTCAAACTACAAGAGAGGAGATTCCATCTGAACATGAGGAAGAACTTCCTGACTGTGAGAGCCGTTCAGCAGTGGAACTCTCTGCCCCGGAGTGTGGTGGAGGCTCCTTCTTTGGAAGCTTTTAAACAGAGGCTGGATGGCCATCTGTCAGGGGTGATTTGAATGCAATATTCCTGCTTCTTGGCAGGGGGTTGGACTGGATGGCCCATGAGGTCTCTTCCAACTCTTTGATTCTATGATTCTATGATTAAAAACAATAACATTGATTATACAGTTATATAGCCATTTCCATTATCATAACAATCACATGGTTCTGTTCAATGTCCAAAGTGCCACTTTGCCTGCTAGCCGAAAGCCTGGTTCCAAAAGCACGATTTCAATTTTTTCCTAAAGGAAAGGAGGGAGGACACTGATCTAATCTCACTGGGGAGTGAATTCCACAAGCAGGGGTCACCACCGAGAAGGCCCTGTCCCTCATCCCCACCAGACGCGTTTGCAAGGCCGGTGGGACCGAGAGCAGGGCCTCCCTGGTGGATCTTAAACTACGAGGCGGTATGTAGAGGGAGATACATTTGGACAAGTAAGCTGGGCTGGAGTCATATAGGGCTTTATAGGCCAAGACCAGCACTTTGAATTGTGCTTGGAAATGGACCGGCATCCAGTGGAGCTGACAAAACAGGGTGTGTGTGTGTGTGTGTGCTCCCTGTATGGCGCTCTGGTGAGCAATCTGGCTGCCAACCATTGGACTAGTTGAAGTTTCCAAACAGTCTTCAAAGGCAACCCTACATAGAGTGCATTGCAGTAATCTATTTGGGATGTAACCAGAGCATGGACCACCGTGGCCAGATCAGACTTCCCAAGGTACGGGCGCAACTGGCGCACAAGCTTTAACTGTACACAAGCTCCCCTGGCCACCACTGAAACCTGGGGTTCCAGGCTCAGCGACGAGTCCAAGATCACACCCAAGCTGCGAACCTGCATCTTCAGGGGGAGTGTAACCCCATCCAACACAGGCTGTAACCCTATGCCCTGTTCGGCCTTTCGACTGACCAGGAGGACCTCTGTCTTGTCTGGATTCAATTTCAATTTGCTAGCCCTCATCCAGTCCGACACAGCTGCCAAGCTCTTATGGCAATGTTTGGATCCCTCTATTCTCTTATTAGACTCGGCAATCCTTACAAATGACTCCGTTTGTAAATGTCCCAAAGCTGAAGGGGATGCAAAAGGTTGCCACATCTGGAAAATGTGTTCACGACTGAGATCGGATTCAATGCCAAAGAAAGGCAAAGTGCTTCCAGCGTTGTTAACTGGGAGCGCTCCCTGAAGGCACCCTTGTTGGACCCTAGATTTGCCACCCCAAAACAATGATGTTCCTTCCCTTCTGCAACAAATTCAGAGATACCACATTGCATACACACCAAGAATGTCAACATACTTATACAAACAGATGGATAAAGTAAATCCATAGCCAGAATGTCTGTGTTTCTAGATGTAAACAAAGCATTCCTTCAACCATTTTGTGGACATTTTGAAATACCCTTTCCATCCCTTCCCCTGCCATGCCCTTCAGCCAAAACTTACTTTTTCACCAGTACTCATCCTTTTACTAGAGGAGAAATCTTTCAGCGAGCGAGTGACCTCCCTAGAATGGAATGAGAACCAGAATGAGAAATCGAGCCTTCGTGAAAGTCACTCTCATGCCCTATGCTAGAAAAGCAGGACAATTATATAATATCCACCATCATAGTTGGTTAAGAGCGAATTGGGGCAGCGGTGGCGCAATGGGTTAAACCCTTGTGCTGCTCTGAAGATTGGCAGTTCGAATCCGAGGGGCAGAGTGAGCTCCCTCTGTTAGCCCTAGCTCCTGCCAACCTAGCAGTTCGAAAACAAGCAAATGTGAGTAGATCAATAGGTACGGCTTTGATGGGAAATAGGCAAAAAGACACCCCAGTCATGCCAACCACACGACCAGGAGATGTCTATTATTATTATTATTATTATTATTATTATTATTATTATTAAAAACATTTATATTCCACTCTTCTCACCCCAAAGGGGACTCAGGGCGGAGCACAACATATACACGGCAAACATTCAATGCCAGGACATAAATTCACATACAATATATAAACATTAAAAAACATTTATCAAAATATTAAAATACACCATTTAAAACCATCCTAGCCATCTGCATCAAATCCAATTGGCCCTGTCATCTTTCCCACTGCCGCTTTATTGCCCTGTCCTGAAAGCTTGGCCCCACAGCCAAGTTTTTACCATCCTTCTAAAGGACGGGAGGGAGGGGG
This sequence comes from Anolis sagrei, assembly GCF_037176765.1. Classification (NCBI taxonomy): domain Eukaryota; kingdom Metazoa; phylum Chordata; class Lepidosauria; order Squamata; family Anolidae; genus Anolis; species Anolis sagrei. The sequence continues at coordinate 10,105,000 of NC_090031.1, read as the reverse complement.
CCGATTTGATCTCACCAGGAAGGGAGTTCCATAGCCAGGGAGCAATTACCGAGAAGGCCCTGTCTCTCGTCCCCACCAATTGCGCCTGTGACAATGGCGGGACGGAAAGAAAGGTCTCCCCGGAGGATCTTAGTCTCCGTGATGGCTCATGGGGGGGGGGGGGGGGAGATGCGTTTGGACAGGTAAATTGGGCCAGGGCCGTTGAGTGCTTTATAGGCCAAAGCCAGCACTTTGAATTGTGCCCGGTAGCAAACTGGCAGCCAGTGGAGCTGGCGTAACATGGGAGTTGTGTGCTCCCTGTATGCCGCCCCAGTTATTAACCTGGCTGCCTCTCGTTGGACTATTTGAAGCTTCCGAGCAGTCTTCAAAGGCAACCCCACATAGAGTGTGTTGCAGTAGTCTATCCTAGATGTAACGAGAGCGTGGACCACCGTGGCCAAGTCTGACTTCCCAAGGTACAGGCGCAGCTGGCGCATAGTACAATGTCAGTATTAAGTATTACTATATTGTATTACACCATTATATTGTAATATTATTAGTCTATATACTTGGGATGTTTGGAATATTTCAGGGCTTAGGGGAAAATTAATTTTGGAATATTCGAGGAGCGCATGGCGCTGCAAGCAAAGACCTGTTACAGTCCACATAGCCTGCATTTCCTCCCAGAAAAACACATAAAAGTATAGAAATAATACTAGAGCGCTCCCTCTTACTGGGACACTTCGGCAATGTGTTTGTGGCGCAAAGTAACCCAGAGGTCATCATCCTCATCCAGCAGAACCTCCTTGACCCGAGCTTCTCCGATGCCGCTGGTCTCATACCTGGAGACAGACAGAGAGACAAAAGACCTCATCAAAAGTCAAGAAAGGACCATTGAGCCTAAGGCTGGAAGTTTGGGAAACTGAAAAGAGAACAACCAGATTGGGGGCTGCGTCAATGAGCCCCAAAAACGAGGGACCCTTACTTGTAGACGTCATTTTCAATGGGGAGGAGGTCATAGCTCATGGCTTGGAAGGTCAGTTCGTGGAGCACCGGGGAGCTTGGGTCAAAGCCACGGTCTAAGATGATGAGCTGTGAGCGAGCTTTGTCTGGACCCTGAGGAGAGAAAGAAGCACTCGTCAAACAAGACCGTCCTCAGCATCTTAAGACATTATTACAACTTCTTTTCCCCACTGGCTACAAAATGAGCTGTATAAGTTCTAATGGCACAGTGACAGATAGGCAGGCTGCAGTGGTCATCCACTACAGCCCAGACTGGATGGCCTTTGAGGGTCCCTTCAAATCCTATTGTTGTTGTTACTACTACAGTGAATTATTGGTTGCCCTCTTCGCTCTTTGGAAGAACTGTATACCCTATTTGCTCGAGTATAAGCCTATTTTTTCAGCCTTTTTTTAAGTCTGAAAAAGCCCCCCTCGGTTTATACTTGAGTCAAGGTTATTTATCATTTTCATAGAATCATAGAATCATAGAATCAAAGAGTTGGAAGAGACCTCATGGGCCATCCAGTCCAACCCCCTGCCAAGAAGCAGGAATATTGCATTCAAATCACCCCTGACAAATGGACATCCAGCCTCTGCTTAAAAGCTTCCAAAGAAGGAGCCTCCACCACACTCCGGGGCAGAGAGTTCCACTGCTGAACGGCTCTCACAGTGAGGAAGTTCTTCCTAATGTTCAGATGGAATCTCCTCTCTTGTAGTTTGAAGCCATTGTTCCGCGTCCTAGTCTCCAAGGAAGCAGAAAACAAGCTTGCTCCCTCCTCCCTGTGGCTTCCTCTCACATATTTATACATGGCTATCATGTCTCCTCTCAGCCTTCTCTTCTTCAGGCTAAACATGCCCAGTTCCCTAAGCCGTTCCTCATAGGGCTTGTTCTCCAGACCCTTGATCATTTTAGTCGCCCTCCTCTGGACACATTCCAGCTTGTCAATATCTCTCTTGAATTGTGGTGCCCAGAATTGGACACAATATTCCAGGTGTGGTCTAACCAGAGCAGAATAGAGGGGTAGCTTGACTTCCTTAGATCTAGACACTATGCTCCTCTTGATGCAGGCCAAAATCCCATTGGCTTTTTTTGCCGCCACATCACATTGTTGGTTCATGTTTAACTTGTTGTCCACGAGGACTCCAAGATCTTTTTCACACGTACTGCTCTTGAGCCAGGCATTGTCCCCCATTCTGTATCTTTGCATTTCATTTTTTCTGCCAAAGTGGAGTATCTTGCATTTGTCACTGTTGAACTTCATTTTGTTCGTTTTGGCCCATCTCTCTAATCTGTCAAGATCGTTTTGAATTCTGCTCCTGTCCTCTGGACTATTGGCTCTCCCTCCCAATTTGGTGTCGTCTGCAAACTGGATGATCCTGCCTTCTAGCCCTTCATCTAAGTCATTAATAAAGATGTTGAACAGGACCGGGCCCAGGACGGAAAAACCCTGCGGCACTCCGCTCGTCACTTCTTTCCAAGATGAAGAGGAAGCATTAGTGAGCACTCTCTGTGTTCGTCCACTTAACCAATTCCAGATCCACCTCACCGTAGTTTTGCCTAGCCCACATTGGACTAGTTTCCTTGCCAGAAGGTCATGAGGGACCTTGTCGAAGGCCTTACTGAAATCCAGGTACGCTACATCCACGGCATTCCCCGCATCTACCCAGCTTGTAGCTCTATCGAAGAAAGAGATCAGATTAGTCTGGCATGACTTGTTTTTGATAAATCCATGTTGACTATTAGCGATGACTGCATTTGTTTCTAAGTGTTTGCAGACCGCTTCCTTAACAATCTTTTCCAGAATCTTGCCCGGTATCGACGTGAGGCTGACCGGACGGTAGTTGTTTGGGTCATCCTTTTTTCCCTTCTTGAAGATTGGGACCACATTGGCCCTCCTCCAATCTGCTGGAACTTCTCCCGTTCTCCAAGAACTCTCAAAGATGGTTGCCAATGGTTCCGAAATGACTTCCGCTAGTTCCTTCAGTACTCTGGGGTGTAGTTGATCTGGCCCTGGGGACTTGAACTCATTAAGAGCGGCCAGGTATTCCTGGACGACTTCTTTCCCAATTTGGGGTTGGATGTCCTCCAATCCCTCATCCACTCCATCTTGCTGAGGTTGAAGACTCTCTTTTTGTGAGAAGACCGAGGCAAAGAAGGCATTAAGTAGTTCTGCCTTTTCCCTGTCCCCTGTCAGCATTGCCCCATCTTCTCCGCGAAGAGGTCCTATTGCCTCCTTGTTTTTCCTTTTTCTACTGACATAAGAATAGAAGCCCTTTTTATTGTTTTTAATGTCCCTGGCAAGCCTGAGCTCGTTTTGTGCTTTAGCCTTGCGGACCTTTTCCCTACAGGTGTTGGCTATGTGTTTGTTATTTTACTCTGATATTATTATTTTTATTACATTTATTATTTTATCCTATTTATTATTATTATTATTATTATTATTATTACTTTATATTATTTTACTCTATTATCATTACATTTATAATTTTACTCTATTTATTATTATTATTATTATTATTACATTTAATATTTTACTCCATTGACTATTATTACGTTGAGATCCTTTGCTGGTGATCCTTTGCTGGAGATGTTGTTACTACTACAGTGAATTATTGGTTGCCCTCTCCACTCTTTAGAAGAACTGTATACTCTATTTACTTGAGTATAAGCCAAGCTTTTCAGCCCTTTTTTTAGGCTGCAAAAGCCCCACTCAGCTTATACTCAAGTCAAGGTTATTTATTATTTTACTCTGATATTATTATTTTTATTACATTTATGATTTTATTCTATTTATTATTATTACATTTATATTATTTTACTCTATTATTATTACATTTATATTATTTTAATCTATTATTATTACATTTAATATTTTACTCCATTGACTATTATTACGTTGTTACTACGACAGTGAATTATTGGCTGCCCTCTCTGCTCTTTGGAAGAACTGTATACTCTATTTACTTGAGTATAAGCTGAGCTTTTCAGCCCGTTTTTTAGGCTGCAAAAGCTCCCCCCCCCCCCCCCCCCCCCGGCTTATACTTGAGTCAAGGCTATTTATTATTTTACTCTGATATTATTATTTTATTACATTTATTATTTTATTCTATTTATTATTATTACATTTATATTATTTTACTCTATAATTATTGCATTTAATATTTTACTCTATTGACTATTATTACGTTGTTACTACTACAGTGAATTATTGGCTGCCCTCTCCGCTCTATGGAAGAACTGTATATTCTATTTACTTGAGTATAAGCTGAGATTTTCAGCCCTTTTTTTAGGCTGCAAAAGCCCCACTCAGCTTATACTTGAGTCAAGGTTATTTATTATTTTGTTATTATTATTATTATTATTATTATTATTATGACATTTATTATTTTATTCTTATTATTATGATTATTACATTTATATTATTTTATTCTATTTATTATTATAGTTATTATTTTACTCTATTATTATTATTGCATTTAATATTTTACTCTATTTATTATTATTACATTTAATATTTTACTCTATTTATTATTATTACATTCATTTTAATCTATTTATTATTACATCTAATATTTTACTCTATTATTATAATATTTATTTTACTCTATTATTATTACATTTAATATTTTACTCTTTATTATTATTACATTTAATAATGTAATAATATGGAATCACTGACAATGGAATTTGGACAACATTTTTAACTAGGACACGCTGATGATAATGTTGTTGCTTTTTTTGTTTTTATTGTGTTTTTATATTGTTTTAATGCTTAATCTGTATTTGGCTATTATATTGTAATGACTTGTTGTAAACCACCTTGAGTCGCTAATAGGCTGAGAAAGGCGGTATACAAATATAGTAAATAAAATAAAATAAATAAATTACTCTATTTATTATTATTACATTTTATATTTTATTTATTATTATTATTATTACATTCATTTGACTCTATTTATTATTACATTTAATATTTTACTCTATTATTATAATATTTATTTGACTCTATTATTACATTTAATATTTTACTCTATTATTATAACATTTATTTGACTCTATTTATTATTACATTTAATATTTTACTCTATTATTATAATATTTATTTTACTCTATTTATTATTACATTTAATATTTTACTCTATTATTATTATATTCATTTTACTCTATTATTCTTACATTAAGGATTTTACTCCATTATTCTTACATTGAGGATTTTACTCTATTATTATTATGTTTACTATTTTACTCTATTATTATTACATTTATTATTTCACTCTATTATTATTGGAAGGATACATATGCACATTTACATTGAAGAAGGTTAGAATAATGGTTTCATCAGAGTTGGACAGTCTTATCTTAAATTACAGTTTTATGTAAATATTCAAAACCATTTCACCTCCTGATGCCTCAATTAATGTAATTTTATTGGTATCTATTTTTATTTTGAAATGTACCCGTAGCTGCTGCCTTTCCCACCCTCGGCTTATACTCGAATCAATACGTTTTCCCAGTTTTTTGTGGTTAAATTGGGTGCCTTGGCTTATATTCGGTCGGCTTATACTCAAGTATATACGGTAATTCCCATTCCATTATGGATTATTATTATTATTATTGCCATCTGGCAGACGGTATAGGATCATCTCACAGGTCATCTCTACATAGATGGAGCCAATCATGACTCCTCTCTCTGTTACGTTGGAGGAACTACTGTACTCACCTCACCCATTGTGGGGTCGTCTGCTTTGTAAGCGTCCAGTTTGTCCTGGATCAGCTGGGCCAACATGGCGTTGTCTTTGTAATCCCTGTAGAGAGGAGATGGAAAATACGAGGGTTGAATGAAAAGTAATGCCTCCACCTTCGTTACTTGGGTTTGGATGGGAATATTTTAATAAATCAAACGCAGAAATAATCCTTAGAATGTGCTCTTTCACTACCATGATTCACTTTTCCACACAATCACCAGACACCAAACAGAATAACGACCTGCCTCAGGGGAGTATGCTTGCTCCATCTATGTTCAACATTTCCACATAAAAGATGGCTTTGAAAGGCAGCAGATCACAGGAGCTGTCTTCATAGACTTGTCAGCAGCCTATGGTACTGTGAACCACCGCCTCCTCCTGAGAAAAATGTATAATATCACAAAGGACTACCACCTCACCCGCCTCATAGGAAACCTGCTACAAAACAGGAGCTTTTTTGTTGAATTCCAGGGCCAGAGAAGCAGATGGCGGAAACAGAAGAACGGCCTGCTTCAGGGGAGCGTGCTTGCTCCATCCATGTTCAACATCTACACAAATGACCAGCCACTGCCAGAAGGGACGGAGAGTTTCATCTATGCTGATGATCGTGCCATCACCGCTCAAGCAGGGAGCTTTGAGATGGTTGAACAGAAGCTCTCCAAAGCTCTAGGTGCTCTTACTGCCTATTACAGGGAAAACCACCTGATCCCCAACCCATCTAAAACACAGACATGTGCTTTTCACTTTAAGAACAGACAAGCATCCCGAGCTCTGAGGATGACCTGGGAAGGAATCCCACTGTAGAATTGCAGCACACCTAAATACCTGGGAGTCACTCTGGACTGTTCTCTGACCTACAAGAAGCATTGCCTGAATATCAAGCAAAAAGTGGGTGCTAGAAACAATATCATACAAAAGCTGACTGGCACAACCTGGGGATCACAACCAGACACAGTGAAGTCATCTGCTATTCTACCCTGCTGCTGAGTATGCATGTCTAGTGTGGAACACACCTTACCACTCTAAAACAGTGGATGTGGCTCTTAATGAGACATGCCACATTATCACGGGGTAGAGAAGGAAGAAAGGAGAGAAGGAAAGAAGGAAAAAGAGAAAGAAGTATGGAAGCCAAAAGTGAAGGAAGGGAAGAAAGAGGTAGAGAAGGAAGAAAGGAGAGAAAGGAAAAGAAAAAGAAAAAGGGGAAGGAAGGGAAGAGGTAGAGAAGGAAGGAAAGAAAAAAGGGAAGGAAGGAAGGAAAGAAGGAGTGAAGGAAGGGGGGAAAGAAGGAGAGAAAGAGGGTTGGGCCAAAGCAACGCATGGTGGGTATAGCGTGAGTGTGTGTATACACATACATACATACACACATATCTATATGGTGAAATCCCCATTTCCAGCGGTGTTTAGTATGTCCAACTCACCCTCTGTATCGAACGGCTGGGTATTCCTTCAAAGTGGCACAGAGGGTTGCAATCTGCTCTGCCAGGCGCTCCAAGATGGGATTCTTCATCTGAGCCTTGTGAGGACTGTAGAAGCTTTGGAAAGAGTCGCCAGAGTCCAGGGAGTAAACCTGCAACAAGCCATGGCGATACGGCTGAGTCAGGGTGCATCTACATTGCGGAACGAATGCAGTTTGGCCACACTTGGTGGCAAGGTATAAATAAAGTCTTCTACTAGCTGTACTCACCACGCGTTGCTGTAGCCAACCTTCCCTCCCTCTTTCTCTCCTTCTCTCTTTCTTTCTCTTCTTCCTTCCCTCCCTCTTTCCTTCCTTCCCTCTTTTTCTTTCCCTTCTTCTTCCTTCTTTCTCTACCTGTTTCTTTTCTCGCTTCCTTTGCTCTTTGGTTCCATCATTCCTTGTCTCTTTCCTTCCTTCCTTCCTTCCTTCCTTCCTTCCTTCCTTCCTTCCCTCCCTCCCTCTTTCTCTCTTTTGTTCCTCCTCTCCTTCCTTCCTTCTTTCACTTTTTTATTTCATTCTCTTCCTCCTTCTCTCCTTCCTTCCTTTTCTACCCTTTCTTTCCTTCTTTCTCTCCTTCCCTCCTTCTTTCCCTCTTTCTCTCCCTCCTTCTCTCCTTCCTTCCTTCTCTACCTTTCTTTCCTTCTCTCATTCCTTCCTTCTCTACCCTTCTTTCTTTCCTTCTTTCTCTCCTTCTTTCTTTCTTTCTTTCCCTCCTTCTCCCTTTCTTCTCTACCCTTTCTTTCCTTCCTTCTCTCCTTCCCTTTCTCTCCCTCTTTCTCTCCTTCCTTCTCTCCTTCCTTCCTTCTCTACCCTTCTTTTTTCCTTCTTTCTCTTCTTCCCTCCTTCTTTCCCTTCTTCTCTCCCTCCTTCTCTACCCTTTTCTTTCTTACCTTCTCTCCTTCCCTTCTTCTCTCCCTCCTTCTTTCCTTCCTCCTTTCTGTGTATTTGTTTTGTGTGTGTATATGCATATGTGTGTGTATATGTGTGTTTGTGTATATATGTGTGGTTTTGCGTGTGCATTGTAATGTTTTGTGGGGGTTTTTTTTTGCTTTTTTTGTCCCTTCTGCTGTGACAAAATCATGTTTTTTTAGTGATGGTCACTCCTTGGGTTAGTAGCTGTCCTGTGGCCAAATTTGGCGGCAATTCATCCAGTGGTTTTTGCGTTATGTTAATCCCACAAATGAGCATTAGATTTTTATTTATATTTATTATTATATTTATTATTATTATTATTAGGGGTCATGGCATTAGGAAGGTTGATAAGTACTGGTCTAAGCTGACTGGCACAACCTGGGGATCACAACCAGATACAGTGAAGACATCTGCCCTTGCACTGTGCTACTCCGCTGCTGAGTATGTATATACAGTGTGGAACACATCACACCACACTAAAACAGTGGATGTGGCTCTGAATGAGACATGCCGCATTATCACGGGGTGTCTGCGTCCTACACCACTGGAGAAATTACACTGTCTAGCCAGTATCGCACCACCTGATATCTGCCGGGAAGTGGCAGCCAATAGTGAAAGGACCAAGGCAGAGACATCTCCAGCTCATCCCCTGTTTGGGTATCAGCCAGCACGTCAACAACTTAAATCCAGACATAGTTTCATAAGATCTACAGAAACACTAGCTGGAACACCTCAGCAAATGAGAGTCCAAAAGTGGCAGGCTCAAACCCAGAACCTCAACCAATGGCTGATACCAAATGAGAGACTCCCCCCTGGGCACACAGAGGACTGGGCGACTTGGAAGGAGCTGAACAGACTGCGCTCTGGCACCACGAGATGCAGAGCCAACCTTCAGAAATGGGGCTACAAAGTGGAATCCACGACATGCGAGTGCGGAGAAGAGCAAACCACTGACCACCTGCTGCAATGCACCCTGAGCCCTGCCACATGCACAACGGAGGACCTTATTGCGGCAACACTAGAAGCACTCCAAGTGGCCAGATACTGGTCAAAGGACATTTAATCAGCTACCAAGTTTGCAAAATTTGTGTTTTTTTTTTTTCTTATCTGTTTGTTTGTTTTGTTCTGTTAGAAATGTAATAGAATGTTCTGGTTGCAGATGACACGATAAATAAATCCCACAAACTAACATTACATTTTATTTATATAAATTATTATTATTATTATTATTATTATTATTATTATTAGGAGTCATGGCATTCAGAAGGTTGATAAACGCTGGTCTAAGGTGCTTTATCATAGAATCATAGAATCATAGAATCATAGAGTTGGAAGAGACCTCATGGGCCATCCAGTCCAACCCCCTGCCAAGAAGCAGGAATATTGCATTCAAATCACCCCTGACAAATGGCCATCCAGCCTCTGCTTAAAAGCTTCCAAAGAAGGAGCCTCCACCACACTCCGGGGCAGAGAGTTCCACTGCTGAACGGCTCTCACAGTCAGGAAGTTCTTCCTAATATTCAGATGGAATCTCCTCTCTTGTAGTTTGAAGCCATTGTTCCGCGTCCTAGTCTCCAAGGAAGCAGAAAACAAGCTTGCTCCCTCCTCCCTGTGGCTTCCTCTCACATATTTATACATGGCTATCATATCTCCTCTCAGCCTTCTCTTCTTCAGGCTAAACATGCCCAGTTCCCTAAGCCGCTCCTCATAGGGCTTGTTCTCCAGACCCTTGATCATTTTAGTCGCCCTCCTCTGGACACATTCCAGCTTGTCAATATCTCTCTTGAATTGTGGTGCCCAGAATTGGACACAATTATCGAGTTAATGAATCTCTCTTTCGGCCAGCAACTCCCGGAAGGACAACAGCTTTTATTCGAGGGATGTTTGTTATCTATTTAAAACAAAAAACAAAGCCAATCCCCAAGCTGTTCTGTATGTACATCTCTGACCGCTGGCTGGCCATCTGTTCCCTGTCCACCTCTCACCCCAAAGTAGGAAGGGATGGCTCTCTAAACAGATGGTCCTTCCACAGGGTTTTCTTCTCCACCTTCCAGTGGAGGACACCAGAGAGATGGGCAAGAAGAGGAGGAGGAGGGCAAAGCCCACAACAGAGGAAACACATGAAAGAAGATAAGCACAAGAGGGCAGGAAATCTCGCCGGGGAAAAAAGTCAACTTCCTCTCCCACAAAGCGATAGTTATATTAAGCGTGTTGCCTCTCCACTGCAAGCTGTTACATAACCCTTATAATCCTCTCCTTTTTCCTGCAGGCAACTTGGGGCCGGCAAACGGAGCACACAACCCTTCGCCACAGCCATCTGTCCACCATTCGATTGCATCCACTAAGGCTCTCCAAGAAAATACACAGTCACAAACAAGAAATACAGAAGCTCGTAAAGGACGACGACGTCAGTTAGGGCTTAGAGGATTAAACACGGTGTTTAGGAGATAACGCAATCTTCACTGCATTTTCCTGTGCAGAGAAACAAAGCCGTTTCCGATGTACAATTATATTATTATTATTATTATTATTATTATTATTGACATGAAAACACAGTATGTCACAGCAAACGAGATCTATATGCTGGATTTCGTATCACAAAATCACAAGCATCTAGGACTGTGTGATGTATTTTATTATTATTATTATTATTATTATTATTCTGACACGAAAACACAGTATGTCACAGCAAACGAGATCTATATGCTGGACTTCCTATCACAAAATCACAAGCATTTAGGACTGTGTGGTGTATTTTATTATTATTATTATTATTATTATTATTATTATTTTACTGACACAAAAACACAATATGTCACAGCAAACAAGATCTATATGCTGGATTTCGTATCACAAGATCACAAGTCAAACACTTCCCAAGCATCTAGGACTGTGTGATTTATTATTATTATTATTATTATTATTATTATTATTATTATTTTACTGACACGAAAACACAGTATGCCACAGCAAATGAGATCTTATATTGGATTTTGTATCAGAAAGTCACAAGTCGAACGCTTCCCAAGCGTTTAGGATTGTGTGATGTATTTTATTATTATTATTATTATTATTATTATTATTATTATTATTATTTTACTGACATGAAAACACAATATGTCACAGCAAACGAGATCTATATGGTGGATTTCGTATCACAAGATCACAAGTCGAACACTTCCCAAGCGTCTAGGACTGTGTGATGTATTTTATTATTGTTGTTGTTATTGTTATTATTATTATTTTACTGAGACAAAAACACAGTATGTCACAGCAAATGAGATCTATATTGCTGGATTTTGAATCACAAAATCACAAGTCGAACACTTCCCAAGGGTCTAGGACTGTGTGATGTATTATTATTATTATTATTATTATTATTATTATTTTACTGACACAAAAACACAATATGTCACAGCAAACAAGATCTATATGGTGGATTTCGTATCACAAGATCACAAGTCGAACACTTCCCCAGTGTCTAGGACTATGTGATGTATTTTATTATTATTATTATTCTGACACAAAAACACAGTATGTCACAGCAAACAAGATCTATATGCTGGATTTCATATCACAAAATCACAAGTCGAACGCTTCCCAAGTGTCTAGGATTGTGTGATGTATTATTATTATTGTTATTATTGTTATTGTTATTATTATTATTTTACTGAGACAAAAACACAGTATGTCACAGCAAACGAGATCTCTATTGCTGGATTTTGAATCACAAAATCACAAGTCGAACACTTCCCAAGGGTCTAGGACTGTGTGATGTATTATTATTATTATTATTATTATTATTGACACAAAAGCACAGTATGTCACAGCAAACAAGATCTATATGCTGGATTTCGTATCACAAGATCACAAGTCGAACACTTCCCAAGCGTCTAGGACTGTGTGATGTATTATTATTATTATTATTATTATTATTATTATTATACTGGAACAAAAACACAGTATGTCATATGTCACAGAAAACGAGATCTATATGCTGGATTTCATATCACAAAATCACAAGCATCTAGGACTGTGTGATGTATTTTATTATTATTATTATTATTATTATTATTATTATTATTATTATTATGCTGACACAAAAACACAGAATGACATACTCCTTAGCCAGTATTGCACCATCTGACATCCGCTGAGAAGTAGCAGCTAATAATGAAAGGACCAAGGTATTTACATCTCCAGTCTATCCTCTGTTCGGATATTAGCCAGTGAGCCAACGCCTTAAATCAAGAAACAGTTTCCTAAGATCTACAGAGATACTCGCAGGAACACCTCAGCAAGCAAGAGTCCAAAAGCGGCAGGCTCAAACCTGGAATCTCAATCAGTGGCTGAGACCAGAAGAGAAACTTCCTCCTGGGCACATAGAGGACTGGGCGACTTGGAAAGCACTGAATAGACTGCACTCTGGCATCTTAAGAAATGGGGCTACAAAGTGGAGCCCATGACATGCGAGTGAGGAGAACAGCAAACCACAGACCACTTACTACAATGCAGCCTGAGCCCTGCCACGTGTACAATGGAGAACCTTCTTACAGCAAGTGGCCAGCTTCTGGTAAACAAAAAGTTAGCATAATGGCATGTTTTTAACTTTGTTTGTGGTTTTTTGCACAATATAGCGGTATTCTCCATTTGCTTCTGATACAATAAGTAAATAAACAATCAAAGGAGCCATGACACCCAAACAGAAAAGGCCACCATGCTCTTTTTGGACTTACCTGCGACTCATAGGGCAGAAAAGCAATGTTGATTTCGGTCAGGGTCTTGATGACTTTTGCCGCACGAGACTTAACCAGCTCATTGAACAAGGAATCAGGACAGGCTAGCGTGAGAGAGAAGGAGATAGGAGAATGCAACAATTGATGTACAAACACCAAGATGGGCCAAAACTAACAAAATGAAGTTCAACAGTGAACTCCACTTAGGCAGAAAAAATTAAATACAAAGATACAGAATGGAGGATGCGTGGCTCGAGAGCAGTACATGTGAACAAGATCTCGGAGTCCTTGTGGACAATAAATTAAACATGATCCAACAATATGATGCAGTAGCAAAAAAATCCAATGGGATTTTGGCCTGCATCAATAGGACTCTAGCATCTAGATCCAGGGAAGTCATGCTACCCATGATCTAGCCATCCCATCCAACCCTCTCGAGAGCAGTACATGTGAAAAAGATCTTGGAGTCCTTGTGGACAAGTTAAACATGGGCCAACAATGTGATGTGGCGGCAAAAAAAGCCAATGGGATTTTGGCCTGCATCAAGAGGAGCCTAGTGTCTAGATCCAGGGAAGTCATGCTCCCCATGCACTATTCTGCCTTGGTTAGACCACACCTGGAATATTGTGTCCAATTCTGGGCACCACAATTGAAGGGAGATATTGACAAGCTGGAATGTGTCCAGAGGAGGGCGACTAAAATGATCAAGGGTCTGGAGAAAAAGCCCTATGAGGAGCGGCTTAAGGAGCTGGACATGTTTAGCCTGAAGAAGCATTTCAACACAACTTAAAATATACAAAAATATACAAACATTAAAACAGGATTAAATATCATTGGTATTTTAAAAAATCAGTTAATATATTTATTTATTTATTTTGTCGTGTCAGGAGCGACCTGAGAAACTGCAAGTCGCTCCTGGTGTGAGAGAATTGGCCGTTTGCAAGGACATTGCCCAGGGGACACCCGGATGATTTGATGTTTTATCATCCTTGTGGGAGGCTTCTCTCATGTCCCCGCATGAGGAGCTGGAGCTGATAGAGGGAGCTCATCCGCCTCTCCCCGGATTTGAACCTGCGGCCTATCGGTCTTCAGTCCTGCCGGCACAGGGGTTTATAATAGTAATAATAATAATACAACATAGGGATTTATATTTTATCAGAAGAGAAGGCTGAGAGGAGACATGATAGCCATGTATAAGTATGTGAGAGGAAGTCATAGGGAGGAGGGAGCAAGCTTGTTTTCCACTGCCCTGGAGACTAGGACGCGAAACATTGGCTTCAAACTACAAGAAAAGAGATTCTATCTGAACATGAGGAAGATCTTCCTGACAGTGAGAGAGAGCTGTTCAGCAGTGGAACTCTCTGCCCCGGAGTGTGGTGGAGGCTCCTTCTTTGGAGGCTTTGAAACAGGCTGGATGGCCATCTGTCGGGGGTGGTTTGAATGCAATATTCCTGCTTCTTGGCAGGGGGTTGGACTGGATGGCCCATGAGGTCTCTTCCAACTCTACGATTCTATGATTCCATGTGTTTTGGACTTCAACTTTTCAATATTGGTGAATGGTCAGAGTCTCAGAGAACTAGAGTCTGGGTCATAAGGAACATACAATGTCTCTTACATATACCCACACAGAAAACTAAAAGGATCTGATGTATGAGAGTAAGACAGGTGGACGGATCACGGAGGTGACCTACTCTGGTAGTTCTCAAACTTTGGTCCTTCATGTGTTGTTAGGACAACTCTCGGAAACCCATCTTTCTGTCTCACACGCACACAACCCCAACGATTCGGCACTGGAAATAAAAAACGAAAGCAGGGCCCAATCCCCAGAAAACTTACAGTCAGTGAAGAATACGTGGGCAGCTCTGTACTTGGCATTGGGGGGCTCCTTGAAGTCGGCCATAAGAGACTCCACAGACTACGAGAATCAAGAAAAAAGGACAAGGAGGTTGGTAACGGCAGTACAACTCAGGTTTATGTATTATCAAGAGTTGGGATCAAATGTGGCAACATTTGGAAATCCACTCCAAGTATCAACTGGGCGCAAAAGGACCTCTCTCCATTGCCTTAAACCCCAACGGCACCATGGAGAGCTCCTTTAAACATTGTGTTGAAAAACCTTGGGATAGATTCATGACTTCAATGGCACGGGAATCATCAGCCAACATGGTCCTGGACTTCCTTCACTACGTACCGTTGACCATGGAGTGGCATCTTATGGAAACCAAAGTCAAAACATTTGGCCAGCCCTGAAGTCACCGTTCTATGAATGTCAAAACATTTTGTGCTCTGAAGTGCCTCCTAAAGCCATCGGAACCAATGGTACTTACTTACTTAGGTGATCTCTCGTTGTCCGAAGATGATGGTCCTCCAAGTGTAATGTCCTGGTGGTGGGTCCGCAGGTGACTGTGGAGCCCTATTCTTGATTTGCATCTTCTCCCGCAGTGAGGGCATCAGTTTCCAGGTGGAAGGCGGTCCCAGTTGGGGTTGGCTTGACATGCCTTCCTCTTGGCACGTTTCTCTCTTCAAATTCTACAGCACTGCCATCTGAGATGCTGATGAAGCACTTCCGCATTCCCCGCATGCTTCCCCGCTGGGAATGCTTTGCTGGAGTCTTCTTTATGGCCTCATAAATCAGTTAATTTAGCCTGGAGTCTCTTCCAACTCTTACTTACTTACTTAGGCGATCCCTCGTTGGACGAGTAAGATGGTCTTCCTCGATGACTATTTTTGTGGGTTTGTAGGTGGCTGTGGAGCCCTATTCTTGACCCGCATCTTCTCCCACAGTGAAGGCATTGGTTTCCAGGTGGAAGGCGGTCCCGGTCGGGGTTGGCTTCCTCCTGGCACGTTTCTCTCTTTCACCCTCCACTCGTGCCTCCTCAAATTCTGCAGCACTGCTGGTCACAGCTGACCTCCAGCTGGAGCGCTCAAGGGCCAGGGCTTCCCAGTTCTTAATGTCTATGCCAGAGTTTTTAAGGTTGGCTTTGAGGCCATCTTTCAATCTCTTTTCCTGCCCACCAAAGTTCTGTTTTCCGTTCTTGAGTTCAGAGTAGAACAACTGCTTTGGGAGACGGTAATCGGGCATCCGGACAACGTGGCCGGTCCAGTGGAGTTGATTGAGGAGGACCATTGCTTCAATGCTGGTGGTCTTTGCTTCTTCCAGCATGCTGACATTTGTCCACTTGTCTTCCCAAGAGATTTGCAGGATTTTCCAGAGGTAGCGCTGATGGAATCATTCCAGGAGTTGCATGTGGTGTCTGTAGACTGTCCACGTCTCGCAGGCGTAAAGCAGGGTTGGGAGGACAATCGCTTTATAAACAAGCACCTTGGTATCCCTACAAATGTCCCGGTCCTCAAACACTCTCTGCTTCATTCAGAAAAATGCTGCACTCGCAGAGCTCAGGCGGTGTTGAATTTCAGTGCCAATGTTGACTTTTGTGGAGAGGTAGAGGAAATGGTCAACATTTTCTAATGTTACACCATTGAGTTGTATTTCTGGCATTGGAGAGGGATTGCCTGGTGATCACTGAAAGAGCACTTTGGTTTTCTCAATGTTCAATGACAGGCCATGCTTCTCGTATGCTTCTGTGAAGGTGTTTAGAGTGGCTTGTAGGTCTTCTTCTGAGTGCGCACAGAAAACGTTGTCATCAGCATACTGGAGTTCTATAACAGATGTTGTAACCTTGGTTTTCGCTTTCAGTCTGCTGAGTTTAAATACCTTGCCATCTGTCCCATATATGATTTCCACTCCGGTGAGAAGCTTCCCATCAACAGCGATGAAGATGGAGAATAAAGTTGGAGCAATAACACATCCCTGTATCCAACCTTTGGTCCTTCAAGTGTTTGGGACTCCAACTCCCAGCAGTCTTGGCCAGCTTGACTATTGACCAGGAATTCTGGGAGATGGAATCCAAAAACTCTTGGAGGACCAAAGATTCGAAACCACTGATCTAAAGTCTCCTAATTCATTGTTTCTAATTTCTCTGGCAACACCATGTAACATGTAAACAACACAAAAAATGTGAGATTACACGTTTGCCAAAAAGGATTTTGAATATTTCGTGGTTCAGTGTGCTACATGGGTTGGGGAAACTGTCCTCATTTGGAGAGTTGATCCTTCCATTCATCCCCTTCCATTCATCCCCGAATCTCAGTTCCTGGAAGTAACTCACCTTCTCGGAAGGAGTGATCAGATAAACAGCCTCCAGGCTAGGCAGCGGCTCTCGGCGCTTGTTGATGTCTTCCACAACTAGATGAGGAAGAAAGAGGACATTTTGAAGGAACCATTGTGCATACAAATGCAGCAGAGACAAACAAACACATACCATTACATTTTGGAAATCCTACTTTTCTCGTTTTTTGTGTCAAAACCTCTGCAAGTTACAGCAGAAGTAAAATATAGCACATCTAGGATAGACTACTGCAATGCACTCTATGTGGGGTTGCCTTTGAAGACTGTTCGGAAGGTTCAAATAGTCCAAAGAGAGGCAGCCAGGTTAATAACAGTGAGCACACAACTCCCATGTTGCGTCAGCTCCACTCGTTGCCAGTTTGCTACCGAGCACAATTCAAAGTGCTGGCTTTGGCTTGCAAAGCCCTAAACAGCCCCAGCCAAGTTTACCTGTCCGAATGTATCTCCCTTTATGAACCACCACGGAGATTAAGATCTTCTGGGGAGGCCCTGCTCTCAGTCCCACCACCATCACAGGCACAATTGGGGGGACGAGAGACAGGGCCTTCTCAGTGATGGCCCCTCGGCTATGGAACTCCCTCCCGGGTGAGATGAGATCAGCCCCCTCCCTCCCGTCCTTTGGAAAAATGGGAAAAACTTGGCTGTGGGACCAAGCCTTTGGAACAGTGCAATAAGGCAACAATTGGAAACTTTACCCTGGTGTCCGGATTCGGTTTGGCTGATCTGAGATGGTTTTAAACAACTGATTTCAAAGTGGACGTGACTGATTTTAGTGTTTATCTATGAATATTTATAGTTTATTTTACGTTCCGGCATTGAATGTTGGCCATATATATGTTGTGCTCCGCCCTGACTCCCTATTGAGGTGAGAAGAGCAGAACATAAATGCTTTAAATAAATAATAAATAATAATGCAGGTTGTCTTCTGGAGCCTCTGATGTCGCAGCGGGTTAAACCACTGAGCTGCTGAACTTGCTGACCGAAAGGTTGGCGGTTCAAATCCAGGGAGCAAGGTGAGCTACCACTGTCAGCCCCAGCTTCTGCCAACCTAGCAGTTCGAAAACATGAAACCAATTAATGTTAAAACCATACAATCCAAAGTCAACCTCATGTAGTCCAGAGCCATTCCACTCATTGCACATATTCCGTATCCATTTATTGCACTACATTACTACCTGATGCCCCCACTGGCGCAGTGGTTTAAACCTGCTGAACTTGCTGACCAGGGAGCAAGGTGAGCTCCTGCTGTTAGGCCCAGCTTCTGACAACTTAGCAGCTTGTATACATGCAAATGTGAGTAGATCAATAGGTACTGCTCTGGTGGGAAGGTAACGGCGCTCCATGCAGTCATGCAGGCCGCATGACCTTGGAGGTGTCTATGGAAAATGCAGGCTCTTCAGCTGAGAAATGGAGATGAGCACCAACCCCCAGAGTTGGACACGACTGGACTTAATGTCAGGGGAAAACCTTTACCTCTACAGGTAATGAGCAGGATAATAAAATTGGCAAGATGGGCCAAGAAATATTATGTAGTCAAGTAACTGATCTAAGGTCTTAGCCATAACACCAAACTGTAAAATAATAATAATAATAATAATAATAATAATAATAATAATTTTAATAATAATAAAGACTCTGGCACAAGCCAAACTGTAAAATAATAATAATAATAATAATAACAACAACAACAACAACAACAACTCTGGCACAAGTCAGTCAAGATGGTCCCAGTGGTGATCGGCATACTGGGTGCAGTGCCTAAAGACCTTGGCCTGCACTTAAAAACAATCAGCACTGACAAAATTACCAGCTGCCAGCTGCAAAAGGCTACTTGAGAAGTGTCCGACGTGTGATCCAATACAACAGCCAGCAGAGTGACCTTGTCTGCTGTGGACACACATCTTGTTGTGTTTCTAATAATAATAATAATAATAATAATAATAATAATAATAATGTTGCTGTTATGTTTATTTGTGTCCTGCTTTTTCTCTCCACAAACAGCTATAATAGCATCATCAACAACAAAAGCCAAAAATTGCTGTGTACTAATCTTGAACAGGATTATTTTAAATATATATATGCTATTGTGATTTTTTATGCTTATATTGCTTTGTTAATTGTATGTTTGTGTATATTGCTTTGTTAATTGTATGTTTGTGTTGCGCCCGTACCTTGGGAAGTCTAATCTGGCCACAGTGGTCTGAACAGTGGTCTATTCAGTCTATACGTCCCGAAAAGACTACTGCAACACACTCTACGTGGGGTTGCCCTTGAAGACTGTTCAGCAATTTCAACTGGTCCAGCGAGCAGCAGCCAGATTGCTCACCGGAGCGACATACAGGGAGCACACCACCCCCCTGCTGTGTCAGCTCCACTGGCTGCCGGTTCAGTTCCAAGCACAATTCAAGGTGCTGGTTTTGACCTACAAAACCCTGTACGGTTCCGGTCCAGTGTATCTGTCCGAACGTATCTCTCTCTACATCCCACCCAGATGATTTGAGATCATCTGGGAGGGGGGCTGCTCTCGACCACACCACTATCACAAGTGAGGCTGGTGGGGACAAGGAGCAGGGCCTTCTCAGTGGTGGCCCCCCACCTGTGGAACTCACTCCTGGGGGAAATTAGGGCATCAACATCCCTCCTCTCCTTCAGGACTAAGGTAAAGATGTGGTTGTGGGACCAGGCCTTTGGGCAATCTGACAACTAGACAAGGACAACCAGACAAATAGGACTGACAATTGTGGAATTGGAATTTGAACTATGAGATAGCGAATGCTATCTCGGTGTGGCTTACATTCCTGAGTAAAAGAGTAAATGGAGAAAGGCTGGGTTTCAGCTTTTCTTTCTTTTTCACACTTTGCACTCACTTGTGATCCCCTCGGTCATGATGTCGGTCATTTTGCAGCAGGAAGAGAGCATGCGCATGCTGAGCTGATCCACCACCAACACCTGGGAGAGAGAAGTGGTGTCAAACTGCGTTAGTTATACAGTATAGACAGATACACCCCCCTGATTACTATGGAGTGAATCCAGACATGTGTTAAGTGTGGACCAACCCGCCTTCCATTTTGCTCAAGCCACTCACCTTCCATTCTCCCTTCTTCTTTACCTTCTTTATCACGTCAGCCATAATTTCTGTAACAGAAAATGGAAAACAGAGCAAAATAACGTTCAGTTTCAATGGGTGCAATCTCTCCTCTTGTGGTATTTTCACATTGCTACGTTTACAGTGTAGAATTAATGCAGTTTGGCATCACTTTGGCCGTTTCTAAGGCTCCACGTCCCTTCGGGGAGATGGAGGCAGGGTATAAAAATTAAGTTGTTATATTATTATTATTACTATTATTATTATTATTATTATTATTATTATTATATTTTAAATTGCTGTTGATGCACTTTGATCTGCTATGTGATTTGGCTTGGCTCCCGCTCGAGGAGATGGAGGCAGGGTCTAAAAATAAAGTTGTTATTATTATTATTATTATTATTATTGTTATTATTATGAACAAAATCTGGCTACCAGTATTAAAAAACTCTAAAATTACAACAGCACAACAACAGAGAGGAAACAAACAAGGACATCTAATCACCTCTCAACAAAAGATTGCTCCAGGCACTGCCAGGCAATCATAGAATCAAAGAGGTAGAAGACACCGCATGGGCCATCCAGTCTAACCCCCTGCCAAGAAACAGGAATATTGCATTCAAATCACCCCTGACAGATGGCCATCCAGCCCCTGTTTAAAAGCTTCCAAAGAAGGAGCCTCCACCACACTCCGGGGCAGAGAGTTCCACTGCTGAACGGCTCTCACAGTCAGGAAGTTCTTCCTCATGTTCAGATGCTAATCAAGGTGGTCAGTTGAAACATTCACACCTAGCTCCAGCAGACAAGAGTCCTTTGTCACACCCTGGTCATTCCACAGATATATAAACCCCTTTTCCTAGTTTCAACAGACCTCAACCTCTGAGGATGCTTGCCATAGATGCAGGCAAAACGTCAGGAGAAATGCCTCTAGAACATGGCCATATAGCCCAGAAAAAACCTACAACAACCCAGTGATTCCGGCCATTAAAGCCTTCAACAATACAATAAAGTTGTTGTTATTATTATTATTACTATTATTATTATATTGTAGTAAACCACCGCCTCCTCCTGGGAAAAATGTACAGTATCACAAAGGATGACCACCTCACTCGCCTCACAGGAAACTTGCTACCAAACAGGAGCTTTTTTGTTGAGTTCCAGGGCCAGAGAAGCAGATGGTGGAAACAGAAGAACGGCCTGCCTCAGGGGAGCGTGCTCGATCCTTCCATGTTCAACATCTACACAAATGACCAGCCACTGCCAGAAGGGACAGAGAGCTTCATCTATGCTGATGATCGTGCCATTACTGCTCAAGCAGGGAGCTTTGAGATGGCTGAAAAGAAGCTCTCCGAAGCTCTAGGTGCCCTTACTGCCTATTACAGGGAAAACCAACTGATCCCTAATCCATCTAAAACACAGACATGTGCCTTTCACCTTAAGAACAGACAAGCATCCCGAGCTCTGAGATTACCTGGGAAGGAATCCCACTGGAGCATTGCAGTGCACCCAAATACCTGGGAGTCACTCAGGACCGTGCTCTGACCTACAAGAAGCACTGCCTGAACATCAAGCAAAAAGTGGGTGCTAGAAACAACATCATATGAAAGCTGACTGGCACAACCTGGGGATCACAACCAGACACAATGAAGACATCTGCCCTTGCACTATGCTACTCTGCTGCTAAGTATGCATGCCCAGTGTGGAACACATCTCACCACGCTGAAACAGTGGATGTAGCTCTTAATGAGACATGCCGCATTATCACGGGGTGTCTGCGCCCTACACCACTGGAGAAATTACACTGCTTAGCCGGTATTGCACCACCTGACATCCGCCGGGAAGTAGCAGCCAATAGTGAAAGGACCAAGGCAGAGACATCTCCAGCTCATCCCCTGTTTGGGTGTCAGCCAGCATGTCAATGACTTAAATGAAGAAATAGTTTTCTAAGATCTACAGAGACACTCGCTGGAACACCTCAGCAAGCGAGAGTTCAAAAGTGGCAGGCTCAAACCCAGAACCTCAATCAATGGCTGATACCAAATGAGAGACTCCCCCCTGGGCACACAGAAGACTGGGCGACTTGGAAGGCACTGAACAAACTGCGCTCTGGCCCCACGAGATGCAGAGCCAACCTTCAGATATGGGGCCACAAAGTGGAATCCACGACATGCGAGTGAGGAGAGGAGCAAACCACTGACCACCTGCTGCAATGCAACCTGAGCCCTGCCACATGCACAATGGAGGACCTTCTTGCGGCAACACCAGAGGCACTCCAAGTGGCCAGATACTGGTCAAAGGACATTTAATCAACTACCAAGTTTGCAAACTTTGTGTTTTGTTTGTTTGTTTTTAATGCAATACAGCTGTTTGGTTCGCTCCTGACATGATAAATAAATAAATATTGTTGTTGGTGGTGGTAGTGGGGTTCAGAATGCTCTTTGATTGTAGGTGAACTATAAATCCCAGCAACTACAACTCCCAAATGACAGAATCAATCCTCCCCAAACCCCACCAGTATTCAAATTTGGGCGTATCGGGACTTTGTGCCAAATTTGGTCCAGTGAATGAAAATACATCCTGCATATCGGATATTTACATGATGATTCATAACAGGAGCAAAATTAAAGGTGTGAAATAGCAACGAAAATAATGTTATGGTTGGGGGTCCCCACAGCAGTAGTAAGGGGTTGCGGCGTTAGGAAGGTTGGGAAACACTGGTGTAGATGCACCTTTCCTCTTGATTTTGCAAAATCGAAAATCAATCAACCTGATTGGTAAATCAATAGCAAACTGTCCTGCAGGATGTCCTTCCTGCAAATATATATATAGTTAAAATAAAGTTATTATTATTACTATTATTATTATATTGTTGTAAGCCACCACCTCCTCCTGAGTAAAATGCATAATATCACAAAGGATGACCACCTCACCCGCCTCACAGGAAACCTGCTACCAAACAGGAGCTTTTTTGTTGAGTTCCAGGGCCAGAGAAGCAGATGGCGGAAACAGAAGAACGGCCTGCCTCAGGGGAGCGTGTGTGTGTATGTGTGTGTGTGTATTATATATATATATATATATATATATATATATATATATATATATAATACACACACACACACACTAGCTGTCCCCTGCCACGCATTGCTGTGGCCCAGTCTGTATATATGTATTTGTGTGTGTGTGTGTACATGTGTTTATATGTGTTTGTATATTTGTGTATCTGTGTATATATGTGTGTTTGCAAATATATGTGTGTATGTGTGCATGTGTGTGTGTGTAGATGTGTATATATGTGTATATATTTGTGTGTTTATGTGTATATGTATATTGTGTATATGTGTGTGTATGTATGTGTGCGTATATTTGTGTGTGCTTGTATGTGTATGAATGTGTGCATGTGTTTATGTATATGTGTGTGTGTGTGTGTGTATACACACGTACACACACTAGCTGTTCCCTGCCACGCATTGCTGTGGCCCAGTCTGTATATATGTATTTGTGTGTGTGTGTGTGTGTGTATATATATGTGTGTTTATATGTGTTTGTATATTTGTGTATCTGTGTATATATGTGTGTTTGCATATATATGTGTATGTGCGTGTGCATATGTGTGTGTGTAGATGTGTATATATGTGTGTGTATATTTGTGTGTTTATATGTGTATATGTATATTGTGTATATGTGTGTGTATGCAGATGTATGTGTGCATATATTTGTGTATGCTTGGGTGTGTGTATATATATATATATACATACATACGTATGTATATGAATGTGTGCATGTGTGTGTGTGTATGTATGTATTTATATGTGTTTGTATATATGTGTGTTTGCATATATATGTGTGTGTGCGTGTGCAAATGTGTGTGTAGATGTGTATATTTGTGTATTTATATATGTATATTTTGTATATGTGTGTGTACGCAGATGTATGTGTGCGTACATTTGTGTGTGCTTCGGTATGTGTGTGTGTAGATGTAGATGTGTGTATATATTTGTGTGTTTATATGTGTTTATGTACTGTATATTGTGTATATGTGTGTGTATGCAGATGTATGTGTGTGTATATTTGTGTGTGCTTGGGTATATATATATATATATATATAAGTATGTGTATGAATGTGTGCATGTGTTTATGTATATGAGTGTGTGTGTGTATGTATACATACATGATGCATATTTGGGGTCTGTAAGTCTGTTCTGCTGGGGGGGGGGGCTGTATTTTTAGGGTTGATGAACACTCGTTGGGCTGTTAGGCGTATTGTATCAAAATTTCGTGTCAATTTGTCCACTAGTTCTTGAGTTATGTTAATCCTACAAACGAACATTACATTTTTATATATATAGATATAGCAGTTTAATAAACTTCTCCCATGTGTTTATGATAGAACCAATTAGGAAATGACATTGATAACCCAGAGACAAAAAATCATAGCGTCATATCGCGATCTCAAAGCACCATCTTTGCTCGTCGTCTTCAGAACCAGGCCACTAATCTGACACCAAGACGGGCATCTCGGCCCCATTTATAGAAGCAACGAGTGAGTGGCTTCAGGCGACTCCTTCTAATCCCAAGCAAATCGCATTTCGCCTCCCGTTTCTGGGCGGCTTACGTAAACTGAGGTGATACCACCATCAGCAGTATAGTTTTCAGTCCTGAGTTGTGATTTGCATTGTATGATCTCTATTTGTAGCTGTGTTTGGTATGTGTTTTCATATGTGGCACACAGAACCCCCCCCCCCCCCCCCGGACTAACTCTAGGGGACTGACTCACCATAGTGGGAGTTGTAGTTTACCCTACAGGCAGTGTCGCTTCACCGTCCACTTCTGACACAAATGGAGTACTTCCTCATTCTTTTGCACACAGCTGGAGATTTTTATGGTGTCGTAAATTAGTTAAATTAGCCTTCCTGCATAAGTGGGACCTAGATTTCCTACTTGACAGATGCAACTGTCTTTCGGGCTGCAAAGGTCAACAGCAAGCTAGACAAATGGTCGGGAGCTTATTCCAACCCAGGCTGGCTTTGGGTACACAACATTCCAGGGAAAAGAACACAGGAGCGACTTGAGGAACTGCAAGTTGCTTCTGATGTGAGAGACTAGGCCGTCTGCAAGGATGTTGCCCAGGGGATGCTCAGATGCTTTGATGTTTTACCATCCATTCTCTCATTTCCCCACATGGGGAGCTGGAGCTGACAGAGGGAGCTCATCCGCACTCTCTCCGGATTTGAATCTACAACCTTTTGGCCTGCCGGCACAAGGGTTTAACACATATGCCACTGGGGTGTATATGTGTGTGTGTATGTATATATGTGTGTGTGTGTATATACACACACACTAGCTGTCCCCTGTCATGCATTGCTGTGGCCCAGTCTGTGTATGTGTGTGTGTGTGTGTGTGTGTGTATATACTAGCCGTCCCCTGCCATGCATTGCTGTAGCCCAGTCTGTGTATATGTGTGTGTATATGTGTGTGTGTATATATATATATATACACATACACACACATACTAGCCGTCCCCTGCCAGGTGTTGCTGTGGCCCAGTTTGTGTATATCTGTGTATATGTGTGTGTGTGTGTGTGTGTATATATATATATGCTAGCCGTCCCCTGCCAGGTGTTGCTGTGGCCCAGTTTGTGTATGTGTGTGTGTGTGTGTATACTAGCCGTCCCCCGCCAGGCGTTGCTGTGGCCCAGTCTGTGTATATGTGTGTATGTGTGTAATATATATATACTAGCCATCCCCTGCCACGTGTTGCTGTGACCCAATCTGTGTATATGTGTGTATATGTATGTGTGTGTGTGTATACTAGCCATCCCCTGCCAGGCGTTGCTGTAGCCCAGTCTGTGTATATGTGTGTATGTGTGTAATATATATATACTAGCCATCCCCTGCCACGTGTTGCTGTGACCCAATCTGTGTATATGTGTGTATATGTATGTGTGTGTGTGTATACTAGCCATCCTCTGCCAGGCGTTGCTGTAGCCCAGTCTGTGTATATGTGTGTATGTGTGTAATATATATATACTAGCCATCCCCTGCCACGTGTTGCTGTAGCCCAGTCTGTGTATATGCATTTTGTGTGTGTATATATGTGTATATGTGTGTGTATACATTTGTGTATATGTGTATATATGTGGTTTGGCGCATACGCTGCAATGTATTTTTAATGTTTTGGCTTTTTACGTCTCTTCCGTTGCGTTTTTCCGCGTTTTTATGAGTGATGGTCACTCGTTGGCCCGATAGCTGCATTGTGTCCAAATTTGGTGTCAATTTGCCTAGTGGTTTTTGACTTATGTTAGTCCCACAAACGAACATTACATTTTTGTTTATATAGATAATACACACCCAAACACACACACACCTTGCACCAAACACAGATACAGAATGGGCATATAGTAGCGATAGAATATCAATTGAAACCCATGATTGGAAGTTTAATGAAATAAATAGAAGCAATGCAACCACCACAGCATAGCAACCAAAGTCAACTTTAGGATGCAGTGGCTTAAAATACGAATGCACCTGACGGAGGAAAATTGGGGAGACGGAAGAATGAGACAAAACACGGAGCAGACAGGTATCTTAGAACGGTTCTGCAGCAAACACCGTCTGGCCCGTCGGCTGCTGCACTGTCGAGCCTCATGACTGCACTGCAGCATCACAGGCCGGCGTTACGAAAAGGCATTTTTAAAACCACTATTATGGCGATGGAACGTTGTTGGAACGTTGTTGGAACACCGAGACTCTGGCAAAGGGGAATTCCAGACAAGAAACAATCAGGGACAGCTAATCACCTCTCAACAAAGGATTCCCCCAGGCAGTGAGAAGCTACACCTTAAAACTGCTAGGCCATTAAATGGGAATTCCAGGCAAGAAACGATCAGGGACAGCTAATCACCTCTCAACAAAGGATTCCCCCAGGCAGTGAGAAGCCACACCTTAAAACCGCTAGGCCATTAAATGGGAATTCCAGGCAAGAAACGATCAGGGACAGCTAATCATCCCTTAACAAAGGATTCCCCCAGGCAGTGAGAAGCCACACCTTGAAACTGCTAGGCCATTGAATGGGAATTCCAGGCAAGAAACAATCAGGGACAGCTAATACTCACCTCTCAAAAAAGGATTCCCCCAGGCAGTGAGAAGCCACACCTTAAAACTGCTGGGCCATTAAATGGGAATTCCAGACAAGAAACAATCAGGGACAGCTAATCCCCTCTCAACAAAGGATTCCCTCAGGCAGTGAGAAGCCACACCTTAAAACTGCTAGGCCATCAAATAGGAATTCCAGGCAAGAAACGATCAGGGACAGCTAATCGCCTCTCAACAAAGGATTCCCCCAGGCAGTGAGAAGCTACACCTTAAAACTGCTAGGCCATTAAATGGGAATTCCAGGCAAGAAACAATCAGGGACAGCTAATCGCCTCTCAACAAAGGATTCCCCCAGGCAGTGAGAAGCCACACCTTAAAACTGCTAGGCCATTAAATGGGAATTCCAGGCAAGAAAAAATCAGGGACAGCTAATCACCTCTCAACAAAGGATTCCCCCAGGCAGTGAGAAGCTAAACCTTAAAACTGCTAGACCATTAAATGGGAATTCCAGGCAAGAAACAATCAGGGACAGCTAATCCCCTCTCAACAAAGGATTCCCTCAGGCAGTGAGAAGCCACACCTTAAAACTGCTAGGCCATCAAATAGGAATTCCAGGCAAGAAACTATCAGGGACAGCTAATCGCCTCTCAACAAAGGATTCCCCCAGGCAGTGAGAAGCCACACCTTAAAACTGCTGGGCCATTAAATGGGAATTCCAGACAAGAAACAATCAGGGACAGCTAATCCCCTCTCAACAAAGGATTCCCTCAGGCAGTGAGAAGCCACACCTTAAAACTGCTAGGCCATCAAATAGGAATTCCAGGCAAGAAACTATCAGGGACAGCTAATCACCTCTCAACAAAGGATTCCCCCAGGCAGTGAGAAGCCACACCTTAAAACTGCTGGGCCATTAAATGGGAATTCCAGACAAGAAACAATCAGGGACAGCTAATCCCCTCTCAACAAAGGATTCCCTCAGGCAGTGAGAAGCCACACCTTAAAACTGCTAGGCCATCAAATAGGAATTCCAGGCAAGAAACTATCAGGGACAGCTAATCGCCTCTCAACAAAGGATTCCCCCAGGCAGTGAGAAGCCACACCTTAAAACTGCTAGTCCATCAAATAGGAATTCCAGGCAAGAAACGATCAGGGACAGCTAATCGCCTCTCAACAAAGGATTCCCCCAGGCAGTGAGAAGCCAAACCTTAATACTGCTGGGCCATTAAATGGGAATTCCAGGCAAGAAACTATCAGGGACAGCTAATCACCTCTCAACAAAGGATTCCCCCAGGCAGTGAGAAGCTAAACCTTAAAACTGCTAGGCCATTAAATGGGAATTCCAGGCAAGAAACAATCAGGGACAGCTAATCGCCTCTCAACAAAGGATTCCCCCAGGCAGTGAGAAGCCACACCTTAAAACTGCTAGGCCATTAAATGGGAATTCCAGGCAAGAAACAATCAGGGACAGCTAATCGCCTCTCAACAAAGGATTCCCCCAGGCAGTGAGAAGCTAAACCTTAAAACTGCTAGGCCATTAAATGGGAATTCCAGGCAAGAAACAATCAGGGACAGCTAATCGCCTCTCAACAAAGGATTCCCCCAGGCAGTGAGAAGCCACACCTTAAAACTGCTAGGCCATTAAATGGGAATTCCAGGCAAGAAACAATCAGGGACAGCTAATCACCTCTCAACAAAGAATTCCCCCAGGCAGTGAGAAGCCACACCTTAAAACTGCTAGACCATTAAATGGGAATTCCAGGCCAGAAACGATCAGGGACAGCTAATCACCTCTCAACAAAGAATTCCCCCAGGCAGTGAGAAGCCACACCTTAAAACTGCTAGACCATTAAATGGGAATTCCAGGCCAGAAACGATCAGGGACAGCTAATCACCTCTCAACAAAGAATTCCCCCAGGCAGTGAGAAGCCACACCTTAAAACTGCTAGACCATTAAATGGGAATTCCAGGCCAGAAACGATCAGGGACAGCTAATCGCCTCTCAACAAAGGATTCCCCCAGGCAGTGAGAAGCCACACCTTAAAACTGCTAGGCCATTAAATGGGAATTCCAGGCAAGAAACGATCAGGGACAGTTAATCGCCTCTCAACAAAGGATTCCCCCAGGCAGTGAGAAGCCACACCTTAAAACTGCTAGGCCATTAAATGGGAATTCCAGGCCAGAAACGATCAGGGACAGCTAATCACCTCTCAACAAAGAATTCCCCCAGGCAATGAGAAGCTACACCTTGAAACTGCTAGGCCATTAAATGGGAATTCCAGGCAAGAAACGATCAGGGACAGCTAATCATCTCTTAACAAAGGATTCCCCCAGGCAGCGAGAAGTCACACCTTAAAACTGCTAGGCCATTACATGGGAATTCCAGACAAGAAACAATCAGGGACAGCTAATCGCCTCTCAACAAAGGATTCCCCCAGGCAGTGAGAAGCCACACCTTAAAACTGCTAGGCCATTAAATGGGAATTCCAGGCAAGAAACGATCAGGGACAGCTAATCGCCTCTCAACAAAGGATTCCCCCAGGCAGTGAGAAGCCACACCTTGAAACTGCTAGGCCATTAAATGGGAATTCCAGGCAAGAAACAATCAGGGACAGCTAATCGCCTCTCAACAAAGGATTCCCGCAGGCAGTGAGAAGCCACACCTTAAAACTGCTAGGCCATTAAATGGGAATTCCAGGCAAGAAACAATCAGGGACAGCTAATCGCCTCTCAACAAAGGATTCCCCCAGGCAGTGAGAAGCCACACCTTAAAACTGCTAGGCCATTACATGGGAATTCCAGGCAAGAAACAATCAGGGACAGCTAATCACCTCTCAAAAAAGGATTCCCCCAGGCAGTGAGAAGCCACACCTTAAAACTGCTAGGCCATTAAATGGGAATTCCAGGCAAGAAACGATCAGGGACAGCTAATCGCCTCTCAACAAAGGATTCCCCCAGGCAGTGAGAAGCCACACCTTAAAACTGCTAGGCCATTAAATGGGAATTCCAGGCAAGAAACAATCAGGGACAGCTAATCGCCTCTCAACAAAGGATTCCCCCAGGCAGTGAGAAGCCAAACCTTAAAACTGCTAGGCCATTAAATGGGAATTCCAGGCAAGAAACAATCAGGGACAGCTAATCGCCTCTCAACAAAGGATTCCCCCAGGCAGTGAGAAGCTAAACCTTAAAACTGCTAGGCCATTAAATGGGAATTCCAGGCAAGAAACAATCAGGGACAGCTAATCGCCTCTCAACAAAGGATTCCCCCAGGCAGTGAGAAGCCACACCTTAAAACTGCTAGGCCATTAAATGGGAATTCCAGGCAAGAAACAATCAGGGACAGCTAATCACCTCTCAACAAAGGATTCCCCCAGGAGTGAGAAGCCACACCTTAAAACTGCTAGGCCATCAAATAGGAATTCCAGGCAAGAAACAATCAGGGACAGCTAATCGCCTCTCAACAAAGGATTCCCCCAGGCAGTGAGAAGCCACACCTTAAAACTGCTAGGCCATCAAATAGGAATTCCAGGCAAGAAACAATCAGGGACAGCTAATCGCCTCTCAACAAAGGATTCCCCCAGGCAGTGAGAAGCCACACCTTAAAACTGCTAGGCCATTAAATGGGAATTCCAGGCAAGAAACAATCAGGGACAGCTAATCACCTCTCAACAAAGGATTCCCCCAGGCAGTGAGAAGCTAAACCTTAAAACTACTAGGCCATTAAATGGGAATTCCAGACAAGAAACTATCAGGGACAGCTAATCGGCTCTCAACAAAGGATTCCCCCAGACAATAAGTAGCCACACCTTGAAACTGCTAGGCCATTAAATGCTAATGAAGGTGGCCAATTGAAACATTATTATTATTATTATTATTATTATTGGATATACGTAATAATAATAATAATATATTATTATTATATAGTATTATTAAGGGATGGTATATAATAATAATAACTGTATATTATTATATTATTATGTAATAATAATAATAATTTTATATTATGATTTTCATAGAATCCTAGATTTGGAAGAGACCTCATGGGTCATCCAGTCCAACCCCATTCTGCAAAGAAGCAGGAATATTGCATTCAAATCACCCCTGACAGATGGCTATCCAGCCTCTGTTTAAAAGATTCCAATGAAGGAGCCTCCACCACACTCCGGGGCAGAGAGTTCCACTGCTGAACGGCTCTCACAGTCAGGAAGTTCTTCCTCATGTTCAGATGGAATCTCCTCTCTTGTAGTTTGAAGCCATTGCTCCATTGCGTCCTAGTCTCCAAGGAAGCAGAAAACAAGCTTGCTCCCTCCTCCCTGTGGCTTCCTCTCACATATTTATACATGGCTATCATATCTCCTCTCGGCCTTCTCTTCTTCAGGCTAAACATGCCCAGCTCCTTAAGCCGCTCCTCATAGGACGTGTTCTCTGGACCCTTGATCATTTTAGTTGCCCTCCTCTGTACACATTCCAGCTTATATTATTATGATTACAGGGTGGTAAACATTAGGAAGCACAAGAAGACAACATTAGGAAGCAGCCAGGCTTTGAAGCTGCAAAGCCATCAAATGCTAATCAAGGCGGCCAATTGCAACATGTACACCTATCTCCAAAAGACAAAAGTTCTTTCTCCCGCCCTGGACATTATATATAAACCCCACTTGTCTGAGGATGCCTGCCATAGATGTGGGTGAAACGTCAGGCGAGAATGCTTCTGGAATATGGACATACAGTCTAGAAAACTTACAACAACCCAATGATTACGGCCACGACAATACATTGATAATCACGCCCAGGCGTTGCACAGAAAGGACATTGAAAAGGAGGAAATAACCGCATATCCTGAGGAAAAGGAAGTTCACGTGTCACAGGTTCCGGACAAGGTTGCGCCGCAAGAAACACCGGAAGGAGCACCCAAACATCTCCAAAAGTCAACATCAAGCCGCAACGCGAGTGGCATCACCACAAATAGTCAAAAGCTGAAGGGTGGGAGTTCCAACATGTCTACAATCCTATGACTCCATCCATTGCTGACATTTGGGAGTTATAGTTGCTAGGATTCACCTTGAGTTTTGGAGTTGTAGTTCACCTACATCCAGAGAGCACTGTGGACTCAAACAATGATGGATCTGGACCAAACTTGGCATGGATACTCAATATACCCAAATGTAAACACTGGTGGAGTTTGGGGGAAATAGACTTTGACATTTGGGAGTTGTAGTTGCTGAGATTCGCCTTGAGTTTTGGAGTTGTAGTTCATCTACATCCAGAGATAACTGTGGACTCAAACAGTGATAGATCTGGACCAAACTTGACATGGATAATCAATATACCCAAATCTGAAGACTAGTGCAGTTTCGGGAAAATAGACCTTGACATTTGGGAGTTATAGTTGCTGGGATTCGCCTCGAGTTTTGGATTTCTAGTTCACCTACATCCACAGAGCACTGTGGACTCAAACAATGATGG
Organism: Anolis sagrei; assembly: GCF_037176765.1. Classification (NCBI taxonomy): domain Eukaryota; kingdom Metazoa; phylum Chordata; class Lepidosauria; order Squamata; family Anolidae; genus Anolis; species Anolis sagrei. The sequence continues at coordinate 10,072,340 of NC_090031.1, read as the reverse complement.
ATCTGGATCAAACTTGGCATGGATGACCAATATGCCCAAATGTAAACACTGGTGGAATTTGTGGGAAATAGATCTTGACATTTGGGAGTTATAGTTTCTGGGATTCAACTTGAGTTTTGGAGTTGTAGTTCACCTACATCCAGAGAGCACTCTGGACTCAAACAATGATGGATCTGGACCAAACTTTGCATGGAAAATCAATATGCCCAAATGTGAAGAAAGGTGGAATTTCGGGAAAATAGACCTTGATATTTGGGAGTTGTAGTTTCTGGGATTTAAAGTTCACCTACAATCAAAGAGCATTCTGAACTCCACCTACGATGGGATTGAACCAAACTTGGCACACGCAACTCCCATGACAAAAAAAATAAAATACTAGAAGGGTCTGATGGGCATTGACCTTGATTTTTTGAGTTGTAGTTCACCTACATCCAGAGATTAGTGTGGACTGAAACCGAGCTAAATCTGGACCAAACTAGTTGCTAGGATTTATAATTCACCTACAATCAAAGAGCATTCTGAACTCCACAAATGATAGAACTGGACAAACTAATATTATTATTATTATTATTAAGGAATGGTATATAATAATAATTGTATATTATTTATAGTATTATTATTAAGGGATGGTATATAATGATTGTATATTATATATTAACAAAGGATGGTATATAATAATAATTGTATATTATTATTATTATTATTATTATTATGGGATGTATATAATAATTATTTTATATTATTTTTCATATTAATAATGCATAATAATTTTATATTATTATGATTTTACAGGGTGGCATATAATAGGAAGCAGCCAGTATTATTATTAAGGGATGGTATATAATAATAATAATAATTGTATATTATTATATATTGTTATTAAGGGGTTGTATATAATAATAATTCTATATTGCTTTATAGTATTATTAAGGGATGGTATAAAATTATAATTGTGTATTATTATTATTATGGGATGTATATAATAATTATTTTACATTATTATTCATATTAATAATGCACAATAATTTTATATTATTATGATTTTACGGGATGGTAAATAATAGGAAGCAGCCAGTATTATTTTTAAGAGATTTTTTATATAATAATAATAATAATAATAATAATAATTGTATATTATTATATATTGTTATTAAGGGGTTGTATATAATAATACCCCTTAATAACAATATATAATAATATACTATTATTATTATTATTATTATTATATAATATCCTTTAATAATAATACTGGCTGCTTCCTATGATATACCACCCCATAATATAATAATATAAAATTATTATAATATAAAATATAATAATATAATTTTAATTTTATATTATTATATTATGGGGTGGTATATCATAGGAAGCAGCCAGTATTATTATTAAAGGATATTATATAATAATAATAATAATAATAATAATAATTATATATTATTTTATAGTATTATTAAGGGATGGTATAAAATTATAATTGTATATTATTATGGGATGTATATCATAATTATTTTATATTATTGTTCATATTAATAATGCACAATAATTTTATATTATTATGATTTTAAGGGGTGGTATATAATAGGAAGCAGCCAGGCTTTGAAGCTGCAAGGTCATCAAATACTAATCAAGGTGGCCAATTGCAACACTCACCCTTGCCTCAAGCAGACAAGAGTTCTTTCCATATGAGAAAAAAGTATATTATTAGTATTAGATGAAATGTTAACATTATCATTAGTTTTATTAATATTAGTAGTATTAGTCATATCAATATTATCAATATCATTAGTAATTTTATAAATTATATTAGTGTTATTATTAATAATAATAATACCTGCTTTTCACCTCAATCAAGTATATTATTAGAATAAGAAGTAATATTAATATGATCAATATCATTAATCATATTAATATTACTTCTTATTCTAATAATATACTTGATTGAGGTAATATTAATATGATCAATATCATTAATCAATAGGAGCCCCCGGTGGCGCAGTGGGTTAAAGCACTGAGCTGCTGAGCTTGTTGATCGAAAGGTCGCAGGTTCGATTCCGGGAAGCAGCGTGAGCTTCCGCTGTCAGCCCTAGCTTCTGCCAACCTAGCAGTTCAAAAACATGCAAATGTGAGTAGATCAATAGGTACCGCTCCGGCGGGAAGGTAACAGCGCTCCATGCAGTCATGCCGGCCACATAACCTTGGAGGTGTCTGTGGACAACGCTGGCTCTTCGGCTTAGAAATGGAGATGAGCACCACACCCCAGAGTCAGACATGACTGGACTTAATGTCAGGGGACTACCTACCTACCTACCTATCATTAATCAATAATATTAATATGATCAATATCACTAATGCCTCCAGCAGACAAGAGTTCTTTCTCCCACCGTGGACATTATTCCACAGGTATATCAACCCCACTTGTCTAGTTTCCAACAAGACCCCCAACCTCTGAGGATGCCTGCCATAGATGTGGGCGAAACGTCAGGAGAGAATGCTTCTGAGATATGGACATACAGTCTGGAAAACTCATAGCGATCCAGTGATTCCGGCTATGAAAGCCTTCGACAACACATCTTCTCTCCCTACTTTCCATCTTTTCTCCTTGAAATCCTAGCAATTGCAAAGCCATTGCATTTGCAAAAGGTTGCACGAGATGTTTGCATTGCAATGACTAAACAGTTTTGGGCCCAACCTTCTCTCTTTTGCAGAATTGTATTGGGGAGCGGGAAGAGAGGCAGACAGGAGTTATTATTGGAGGCGGGAGGGGAAAAGAAGGGGGGCAACGTAACCGGAATGCATTGCACTGACACTGCAGATTTTTTTTTGCACTAGAAATTCCTAGTGGAAGACAGTTTTTGCAAACGTATCTCCATCATTACGTGCTTTAAAGGTGCAATTCACATTCCATTTATTTACCTCCAGCAGGCCTTACACGTACACACACACACACACATATCTGTATTTTTTTCAAATAATTTTTCCAAAGAATACAATTTTCAAGTATTGTTTTCTAAATATATAATTGTCCATTATTTTAAAGATATATATAATTTTCTATTATTTTAAAATTATATAATATTCTAGTACTTATATATAATTTTCTATTATTTTTAAGATACACAATTTTCTAGTATGTTTAATTATAATTTTTACTGGTGTTTTTTAATGAATATAAAATATTTTATATATTTATAACAATATATTTTACATTTTTAATATATTACTTTTAATATATTACTTGTATTTATTAATATTATATATTATAATATCTGTGAAAGAGGGAAAATCATTAAAATGCTGGGTTTTTATCAATATATAATATTTCATATATTTATAAAATATATTTCATATGTTACTACATTAATTTCTTTATATATAGTATATTACTTTTAATATATTACTTTTATTTATTAATATTATATATTATAATATCTGTAAAAGAGGGAAAATCATTTAAAATGCTGGGTTTTTATAGATATATAATATTTCATATTTTTATAAAATATCTTTCATATTTTACTACATTAATTTCTGTATATATATATTAATATTTTAAATATATTAATATTTAATATATTACTTTTATTTATGAATATTATATATTTTCATATCTGTGAAAGAGGGAAAATGATTTAAAATTCTGGCTTTTATAGATATATCATATTTCATATATTTTAAAAATATATTTCATATTTTTACTACATTAATTTCTTTATATATATAATATTTAAAATATTATTTTAAATATATTAATATTTAATATATTACTTTTAATATATTGCTTTTATGTATTAATATTATATATTATAATATCTGTGAAAGAGGGGAAATCATTTAAAATTCTGGGTTTTTATAGATATATATTTCATATATTTATAAAATATAATTACATTAATGTATTTATATAGATAATATTTAAAATATATTAATATTTAATATATTACTTTTAATACATTACTTAAATTTATTAATATTATATATTATAATATCTGTGAAAAAGAGAAAATCATTTAAAATTCTGGGTTTTTATAGATTTCTAATATTTCATATATTTATAAGATATATTTCATATTTTACTACATTAATTTATTTTTATATTATATCATGGAATTATTATATCATGGAATTATTATATAATAATAATATAATTAATACAGTTAGCAGTCATAGCAATATTATTATACTATGTAATTCTTATATTATAATAATATATTTAATAGAGTTAGTAGTCATAGCAATATTATTAATAATATTATATTATGGAATTATTATATTGCAATAGTATAATATAATTACTAGTATCAATATTAATAATGATATAATCAATATTTTACAGAAATACGTTCAATGTATATAATTCATGAAATTATTAATAATATTAACATTGCATCTAGTACTAGTACTAATAATATGCTATTTTCTCTTGGACTGAGGTGCAAAGCAGGTATTATTGCTATTAATAGTGGGAGTACTATAATTAATAAAACTATCAATAATATTAATATTGTATCTAATACTAATAATATACTTTTTTCTCTTGGACTGAGCCACAAACAGGTATTATTAAATATTAATCCAATCAGTCATGATATTGATAATATTAATATTGCATCTAATACTAGTAATATACTTTTTTCCCTTGGACTGAGATGCAAAGCAAGTATTATTATTATTATTATTAAAATTACACCTAATACTAACAATAATATACTTTTTCTCTTGGATTGAGATGCAAAGCAGGTATTATTATTATTATTATGAAAATTACACCTAATACTAATAATAATATACTTTTTTCTCTTGGTACTGAGACACAAAGCAGGTATTATTATTATTAATTTTGCATCTAATAATAATAATATACTATTTTCTCTTGGACTGAGACACAAAGCAGGTATTAGTATTATTAATAATAAATATTAATAGTATAATTAATCTAATCAGTCATGATATTGATAATATTAATTTTGCATCTAATACCAATAATATATTTTTTCTCTTGGGATTGAGATGCAAAGCAAGCATTATTATTATTAATAATATTACATCTAAAACTACTAATAATATACTTTTTTCTCTTGGACTGAGATGCAAAGCAGGTATTACTATTAATAATAAATATTAAAAGTATAATTAATCCAATCAATCATGATATTGATAATATTAATATTGCATTTAATACTAATAATATACTTTTTTCTCTTAGATTGAGACGGAAAGCAAGTATATTACTAAATTTACACCTAATACTAATAATAATAAACTTTTTTCTCTTTGGACTGAGACATAAAGCAGGTATTATTATTAATAATAAATATTAATAGTATAATTAATCCAATCAATCATGATATTGCTAATATTAATATTGCATCTAATACTAATAATATACTTTTTTCTCTTCGATTGAGACTCAAAGCAATGATGATGATGATGATGATGATTATTATTAAAATTACATCTAATACTAATAATAATATACTTCTTTTCTTGGATTGAGATGCAAAGCAGGTATTATTATTAGTAGTAGTAGTAGTAGTATGAAAATTACACCTAATGCTAATAATAATATACGTTTTTCTCTTGGACTGAGATGCAAAGCAGGTATTATTATTAATAATAAATATTAATAGCATAATTAATCCAATCAATCATGATATTGATAATATTAATAGTTCCTCTAATATGAATAATATACTTTTTTCTCTTGGACTGAGACACAAAGCAGCTATTACTATTAATAATAAATATTAATAGTATAATTAATCCAATCAATCATGATATTGATAATATTAATAGTTCATCTAATACGAATAATATACTTTTTTTCTTGGACTGAGACGCAAAGCAAGTATTATTATTATTATTATTATTATTATTAAAATTACACCTAATACTAATAATAATATACTTTTTTCTCTTGGACTGAGACACAAAGCAGGTATTATTATTAATAATAAATATTAGTAATATAATTAATCTAATAAATCATGATATTGATAATATAGATATTTCATCTAATACTAACAATATACTTTTTTCTCTTGGATTGAGATGCAAAGCAGGTATTATTATTATTATTATTATTATTATGAAAATTACACCTAATACTAATAATAATATACTTTTTTCTCTTGGACTGAGACGCAAAGCAAGTATTATTATTATTATTATTATTATTATGAAAATTACACCTAATACTAATAATTATATACTTTTTTCTCTTGGACTGAGACGCAAAGCAAGTATTATTATTATTATTATTATTATTATTATGAAAATTACACCTAATACTAATAATTATATACTTTTTTCTCTTGGACTGAACGCAAAGCAAGTATTATTATTATTATTATTATTATTATTATTATTGTTATGAAAATTACACCTAATACTAATAATTATATACTTTTTTCTCTTGGACTGAGACGCAAAGCAAGTATTATTATTATTATTATTATTATTATGAAAATTACACCTAATACTAATAATAATATCCTTTTTTCTCTTGGACTGAGATGCAAAGCAGGTATTATTATTATTATTACACCTAATACTAATAATAATATCCTTTTTTTCTCTTGGACTGAGATGCAAAGCAGGTATTATTATTATTATTACACCTAATACTAATAATAATATCCTTTTTTTCTCTTGGACTGAGATGCAAAGCAGGTATTATTATTATTATTATTATTATTATTATTACACCTAATACTAATAATAATATCCTTTTTTCTCTTGGACTGAGATGCAAAGCAGGTATTATTATTATTATTACACCTAATACTAATAATAATATCCTTTTTTTCTCTTGGACTGAGATGCAAAGCAGGTATTATTATTATTATTATTATTACACCTAATACTAATAATAATATCCTTTTTTCTCTTGGACTGAGATGCAAAACAGGTATTATTATTATTATTACACCTAATACTAATAATAATATCCTTTTTTTCTCTTGGACTGAGATGCAAAGCAGGTATTATTATTATTATTATTATTACACCTAATACTAATAATAATATCCTTTTTTCTCTTGGACTGAGATGCAAAGCAGGTATTATTATTATTATTACACCTAATACTAATAATAATATCCTTTTTTTCTCTTGGACTGAGATGCAAAGCAGGTATTATTATTATTATTACACCTAATACTAATAATAATATCCTTTTTTTCTCTTGGACTGAGATGCAAAACAGGTATTATTATTATTATTATTATTATTACACCTAATACTAATAATAATATCCTTTTTTCTCTTGGACTGAGATGCAAAACAGGTCTTATTATTAATAATAAATATTAATAGAAATAATTAGTCTAATCAATCATGATATTGCTAATATTAATATTTCATCTAATACTAATAATATACTTTTTTCTCTTGGACTGAGACGCAAAGCAGGTATTAGCATTAATAATATTGCATCTAATACTAATAATAATAATTTTTTTTCTCTTGGACTGAGACGCAAAGCAGGTCATGCCATTAAAAAAAATCCACAACCCACAAACATTGGAAGGGAATGATTCTATTCTATTCTATAGAAAGCCAAGGTAAAGCGAATGCTATTTTTCCTCTCTTCCCTTTGACGCCGACGCAGACTGCAGAGGAAAATGCCCAGAGCCTCCCTCTTGCAAAGACAACAACATCAGCAGCAGCAGGAGCGAGAATGGCTTGCTCCCATCCCCACATTTTGCATTGGCTTCTGCTCTGATGAACTGCAACTCCATCTGCCTCCCTTTTCCGCATCTCCGAATGCATTCCAAAAAAACAACATCTATACCATTTCCTATATTTTTTTATCATTGGGAATAGGAGGGGAAAACAATGCATTTTCACCCCATTTGCATTTCCTCCTTTCTCTTCCTTTCCAAACGCCCCAAATCCTTAAAGCTGCTTGCAAGACACAGACCTCATTATTAATTATTATTAATTATTATTAATTATTATATATATTTCTCTCTTTCTCTCTACTTTCCTCCCTGCAGATCTAATAGAATATCCTAAAATAGAACATGATATAAAATCAAATGTAACGTCGTAAAATATAAATACGGTGCCGGCCATCGACCATAATAAATATATATTATATTATATTATCCACAAAACAAATGCAAAATATATATCATTATAGATAGATATAGATAGATAGATAGATAGATAGATAGATATAGAGTAAAATGTCATGCCATAAAATATAATATACTCAACAAATCTAAAATCTAATATTTAATATAATAAATATGTATTAAATCCACAAAACAAATGTTAAATGTATATTATTATCTAGATATATATATAGAGAGAGAGAGTGTGTGTGTATGAGTACAATGTCATTACATAAAATATAATATACTCAACAAATCTAAAATATAATACCTAAAATAATAAAATATGTATTAAATCCACAAAGCAAATGCAAAATGTATATTATTATATAGATATATATAGAGAGAGAGAGTAAAATGTCATTACATAAAATATAATCTACTCAACAAATCTAAAATATAATACCCAAAATAATAACGTATGTATTAGATCCAAAAAACAAATGCGAAATATATATGTTTATATATTTAGAGAGAGTAAAATGTAATGCCATAAAATATAATATACTCAACAAATCTAAAATATAATATCTAAAATAATAAATATGTATTAAATCCACAAAACAAATGCAAAATATATGTTTATATATAGATATATAGAGTAAAATGTAATGCCATAAAATATAATATACTAAACAAATCGCATGCCATAAAATATAATATACTAAACTAATCTAAAATATAATACCTAAAATAACAACGTACGCATTAAATACATAAAACAATGCAAAATATGTGTGTGTATGTATATATATATATTTATATACACAGAGAGAGAGAGTAAAATGCAATGCCATAAAATATAATATACTCAACAAATCTAAAATATAATATCTAAAATAATAAATATGTATTAAATCCACAAAACAAATACAAAATATATGTTTCTATATAGATATATAGAGTAAAATGTAATGCCATAAAATATAATATACTAAACAAATCTCATGCCATAAAATATAATATACTAAACTAATCTAAAATATAATACCTAAAATAACAACGTACGCATTAAATACATAAAACAAATGCAAAATATATGTGTGTGTATGTATATGTGTGTGTGTGTGTGTGTATATATATATATACAGAGAGAGAGTAAAATGCAATGCCATAAAATATAATATACTCAACAAATCTAAAATATAATATTTAAAATAATAAATATGTATTAAATCCACAAAGCAAATGCAAAATATATACCATTATATATTTAGAGAGAGTAAAATGTAATGCCATAAAATATAAAATACTAAACAAAAAATATCTTAAATAATAAAATATGTATTAAATCCATAAAACAAATGCAAAATATATATATATGTATATATGTATGTATATATATATATATATATAGACAGAGAGAGAGTAAATGTAATGCCATAAAATATAATATACTCAACGAATCTAAAATATAATATTTTAAATAATAAATATGTATTAAATCCACAAAACAAATGCAAAATATATATGATTACATATAGATATATAGAGAGTAAAATGTCATGCCATAAAATATAATATACTAAGCAAACCTAAAATAATAAAATATGTATTAAATATAATGGACTAAAATATTAAATATATCATAAAATAAAATATATACACACACACACACATATATATACATACACATATATATAATATAATTTTATAGAATAGAATATACTAAAATATGAAATATATCAGATATATATATGTGTGTATGTTATAAAATATAATACATTAAGGATAAAATATAATATGACAAAATTGTGTGTATGTATGTATATATGTGTGTGTGTTTTATTTGTATGTGTGTGTGTATATATATATACATGCATATATATAAAAATTGAAGATTCATGTGAATTTTACAGTTATTTAAACCTGAAAGATTGTTATCAATAGTCTTCAAGAAGACTATTGATAAGCTGGAAGGTGTCCAGAGAAGGGTGACCAAAAGGATCAAAGATTTGCAAGCCAAGCCCTGTGAGGAGCGGCTTATTGAGCTGGGGAGGTCCAACTTGGAGGAAAGATGGCCGAGAAGGGGACATGATAGCCATGTTTAGTTGCAGGAAACGAGATTCCACTTAAACATTAGGAAGAACTTAATGACAGTGGGAGCTATTCCACAGTGGAATATGCTGCCTTGGATTGTGGTGGGGGTCTTGTTCTCTGAAGGTATCTCAAGCAGAAGCTAGATGGCCATCTCTTGGGGGTGCTTTGGTTGCATTTTCCTGCACGACACTGGGTTGGACTGGATGGCCCTTGTGGTCTCTTCCAACTCTGCCTCCAAACCATATAAAATTTTATAATAACATATTTCATATTTGTATATACAATTTTACATATATATATATATATATATATATATATATATATATATGAAATATAGTATCATATATGTGTGTGTGAAATATAATATCAGAAAATTATATGTATACATCTATGTATATGTATTCTAGCTGCCTGGGGGATGGGTGGATATATATCTAGATATCTATAGTTATCTCTATCTTTATCTCTATACAGTATCTATATCCCAGGCAACTGGAATGCATATACATATACGTATACATAGAATTTTATAATATTATATTGCATATGTGTGTATATGTATGTATATGTGTGTGTGTATAGATGCGTGTGTATATGTGTATGTATGTATGTATGTATATGTATTCTAGTTGCTCAGGATAAGTGTGTGTGTGTGTGTGTATGTGTATATATATATATATATATATATATATATATATATATATATCGGACAACTAGAATATATATATGTACACGTATATGTATATGTATACATACATTTAAATATTATATATATATATATATATATATATATATATAATACATGCGTATGTATGTATCTCTGTGTGTGTATATATATATGTGTGTGTGTGTATATCCCAGACAACTAGAATACATATATGTACATGTATATGTATACATGCATGTATACATATGCCTATATAATACATGTGTATGTATGTATCTATATGTGTGTGTGTGTGTGTATACATATGTGTGTGCATGTGTATATCCCAGACAACTAGAATACATATATGTACACGTATACATACATGTATACATACATGTATACATATGCCTATATAATACATGTGTATGTATGTATCTATCTGTGTGTGTGTGTATACATATGTGTGTGCATGTGTATATCCCGGACAACTAGAATACATATATGTACACGTATACATATATGTATACATATACTATATAATACATGTGTGTGTGTGTGTGTGTGTATCTATATGTGTGTGTGTGTATACTCCTGGACAACTAGAATACATATATGTACACGTATACGTATATGTATACATATATAATACATGTGTGTGTATCTATATGTGTGTATATGTGTGTGTATCCCTCCCCCTCCCTCTCTCTCTCTCTCTCTCTCTCTCTCTCTCTCTCTCTCTCTCTATATATATATATATATATATAAATTTTGGGCAACTAAAAGCCCTAGAAGCAACCAATAATAAACTTTAATACACATTTCTGCTCATTTGAGACATCAGGTGAGGAAAACAAGGGAAAAACCTGTAGTTATTTGAAAATAAACAAATACTTTAAATAGAAAAACAATGTAATCGTTAAAATCATATAAAATATGGGGAGCTAGATGCCAGGTTGCCTATGCCAAGGCCACGAGAAACCAGGAAACAAGCCACAATGTATGTAAATACCCACATGCATGCAGGGATGAGAAATAAATAATAATAATAATAATTTAATGTTTTAGAAAAAGGATGGAAATACAATATTTACTGAAAAATATGAAACATCCATAAAAATGAGAAAATATTGTCAATAAAATATAAGAAAAAATTAATGAAAATAAGAAAAATATTGTCAATAAAAAATAAGAAAAATCCAAAAAAAAATTGTTAATAAAATAGAAGAAAAATAAAAAAAATAAGAATACTGTCAATAAAATAGAAGAAAAATCCAAAAATATTGCCAATAAAATATTAACATATAAAATAAATAAAGTAATAAAATATAAAAAATTAAAATCCAAAAAATAAGAAAAAATATTGTTCATAAAATAGTTTAAAAATCCAAAAATAAGAAAAAAATATTGCCAATAATTTTTCTTTACAAAATCCAAAAAATATTGTCAATTAAATATTTTAAAAATTCAAAAAATAAGAAAAATAATGCCAATAAAATATAAAAAAATTCAAAAAATATTGTTAGCAAAATATTTGAAAAATACAAAAGAAATGTTGTGTAATAAAATATTTAAAAAATTAAGAAAATAATGTCAATAAAATATAAGAAATAATCCAAAGAGAATAATAAAAAATATTGTCAATAAAATATAAAAATAATGTCAATAAAATATGAGAAAAATCCAGAGAAAATAAGAAAAAATATTGTCAATAAAATGTTAAAAATGTCAATAAAATATAAGAAAAATCCAAAGAAATTAAGAAAAAATATTGTCAATAAAATATAAAAAATAATGTCAATAAAATATTTGAAAAATCCAAAAATAATGTCAATAAAATATAAGAAAAATCCAAAGAAAATAAGAAAAATATTGCCAATAAAATATTTAAAAAATTAAGATAATAATGTCAATAAAATATGAGAAAAATCCAAAAATAATGTCAATAAAATATAAGAAAAATCCTAATTAAATAAAATAATAGAAATAAATGATTAAAATAATGTCAATAGGGGAAAATCAATAAGAAAAAAATATCCCAACTCATGAGAGAAGGCCTTACTTTCTCCCACGACGGCTTTGAGTCCAGCAGGGGCCATGGTAGTGCTGCTCTTCCTTCCTTCCTTCCTTCCTTCTCCTGGCTCAAGGTTTCCACTCCTTCCCGTTGCTTTTCTCCTCCGCCTGGGCTGCTGTCTCAGCTGACTGCAGAGAGAGGCTGGGAGAGGGAGGGAGGGGCCGGTTTGACGTCACGGGCCGCGGCCAGCCAATGGGCGCCCTCGCGCTGGGCAGAGGCGGTCCAGGATTGTGATGCTGATGCGGGAGGGATGCAGGAGCCCGGGCTGACGTCACGCCCCGCTCGGCCAATCCGCGCCCTCTCCCGCACAGCATCCTCCTCCCTGGGACAAAAAGGGGACAAAGAAAAATGGCAGGTGGGGAGGGACGTGCCCTGCGTGTGCCTCCAAGGCCCATCCAAACTGGGGACTATTGCTAGTATTATTACTATTATTGCATCCCTATTATTGTTAATCATAGAATCATAGAATCAAAGAGTTGGAAGAGACCTCATGGGCCATCCAGTCCAACCCCATTCTGCCAAGAAGCAGGAATATTGCATTCAAATCACCCCTGACAGGTGGCCATCCAGCCTCTGTTTAAAAGCTTCTAAAGAAGGAGCCTCCACCACACTCCGGGGCAGAGAGTTCCACTGCTGAACGGCTCTCACAGTCAGGAAGTTCTTCCTCATGTTCAGTTGGAATCTCCTCTCTTGTAGTTTGAAGCCATTGTTCCGCGTCCTAGTCTCCAAGGAAGCGGAAAACAAGCTCCCTCCCTCCACCCTGTGGCTTTCTCTCACATATTTATACACGGCTATCATATCTCCTCTCAGCCTTCTCTTCTTCAGGCTAAACATGCCCAGTTCCCTAAGCCGCTCCTCATAGGGCTTGTTCTCCAGACCCTTGATCATTTTAGTCGCCCTCCTCTGGACACATTCCAGCTTGTCAATCTCTCTCTTGAATTGTGGTGCCCAGAATTGGACACAATATTCCAGGTGTGGTCTAACCAAAACAGAATAGAGGGGTAGCATCTAATCATCTAGGCTCAAAGATGGACAAAAAAGTAGATTGGTTTTGCAGCCCAAATGAAATAATAATAATATTAATATTAATAATAATTCATTTTCTATGCTCAGATTTCACCACCAGATTGGTTATGCAGTCAGAATGGATTAATAATGATATTATTATTATTATTATTATTAATAGAATCAAAGAGTTGGAAGAGACCTCATGGGCCATCCAGTCCAACCCCATTCTGCCAAGAAGCAGGAATATTGCATTCAAATCACCCCCGACAGATGGCCATCCAACCTCTGCTTAAAAGCTTCCAAAGAAGGAGCTTCCACCACACTCCGGGGCAGAGAGTTCCACTGCTGAACAGCTCTCACAGTCAGGAAGTTCTTCCTAATGTTCAGATGGAATCTCCTCTCTTGTAGTTTGAAGCCATTGTTCCGCGTCCTAGTCTCCAAGGAAGCAGAAAACAAGCTTGCTCCCTCCTCCCTGTGGCTTCCTCTCACATATTTATACACGGCTATCATATCTCCTCTCAGCCTTCTCTTCTTCAGGCTAAACATGCCCAGTTCCCTAAGCCGCTCCTCATAGGGCTTGTTCTCCAGACCCTTGATCATTTTAGTCGCCCTCCTCTGGACACATTCCAGCTTGTCAATATCTCTCTTGAATTGTGGTGCCCAGAATTGGACACAATATTCCAGGTGTGGTCTAACCAAAGCAGAATAGAGGGGTAGCATTACTTCCTTAGATCTAGACACTATGCTCCTATTGATGCAGGCCAAAATCCCATTGGCTTCTTTTTGCCGCCACATCACATTCCTGGCTCATGTTTAACTTGTTGTCCACGAGGACTCCAAGATCTTTTTCACACGTACTGCTCTCAAGCAGTAATTCATTTTCTATGCTCAGATTTCACCACCAGATTGGTTATGCAGTCCAAATGGATTAATTATGATATTAATAATAGTAGTAGTAGTACTAGTAGCAATAGTTCATTTTCTATGCTCAGATATGACGAATAAAAGGCCATCCAAGCAGGGTGGCCTTTTGCAGCTGGCAGCTGGTAATTTTGTCAGTGCCGATTGTGTTTAAGTTCAGGCCAAGGTCTTTATATTCCATGTAATATATATATTTATTGTATGGAACTCTCGTAACAGGTTGGTTTAGCCTCCGGTTTTCTAGTAAAGCTGAATTACTGTGTTGCAAAATGATGCAAGTCTAAAAAGAAGAAAATTTTGGAAAGTTTTCACCTACAGAGATATAATACATGGCAGAACAGGGTTGGACTAGATGGCCTTTGAGGTCCCTTCCAACTTTGCCACTGACGATGATGTCCTGCTTTGACATAACTGAGATGCAAAGCAGGCCACATTAAAAATAAAATTCCAAATAAATACAATGCATTATTATTATTATTATTATTATTATTATTATTATTATTATTTGAAACACAACAAGATGAGTCCACAGCAGACACTCTGCTGGCTGTTGAATTGGATCACACGTCAGACACTTCCCAAGTGTCTAGGACTGTGTAATGTATAGGTGAATAATGTGTGCAGATCCCAGTAAGGTGGCCTTTTGCAGCTGGCAAATGGTAATTTTGTCAGCGCCGGTTTTGTTTAAGTGCAGGCCAAGGTCTTTAGGCACTGCACTCAGTATGCCAATCACCATTGGGACCACCTTGACTGGTTTGTGCCAGAGTCTTTTCAGTTCGATCTTTAAATCCTCATATCGTGTCAGCTTTTCCAGTTGTTTCTCTGCAATCCTTCTGTCACCTGGGATTGCAACATCGACGATCCATACTTTGTTTTTTAACATGATTGTGAGGTCAGGAGTGTTGTGCTCCAAAACTCTGTCTGAATTCAGAAGAGTAGCTTGACGTGTTCATTTTTCGGCTTGTGATCCCACCAGTTCTTTGTCGCAGGCAGATGGTATTTGTGGCACAAGTTCCAATGGGTTGTTGTAGGTTTTTTGGGGCTATATGGCCATGTTCTAGAGGCATTCTCTCCTGACGTTTCGCCTGCATCTATAGCAAGCATCCTCAGAGGATGCTTGCCATAGATGCAGGCGAAACGTCAGGAGAGAATGCCTCTAGAACATGGCCATATAGCCCGAAAAAACCTACAACAACCCAGTGATTCCAGCCACGAAAGCCTTCGACAACACAATGGTGTTGTGCCTCTGCTTGTAGTCTGTCTGCGCGATCTCCTTGCAGCAGCTGAGGATGTGATCTATTGTTTCATCTGCTTCCTTGCAGAGTCTACAGGTTTGACATTAATATTATATTTGTTATTGTTATTATTATTATTATTATTATTATTATTATTATTATTACCATCATTAGGATCATGCAGTTGCCCTCCTCTTTTTGCTGCTGCAATGCTAGTCCTTGATTTCCATCACTCTCAACCGTTCCTCTTTCACACTCAAACAAATACCTTCTGGGAACCGATCGGAAATAACTACCGCTCCCTTAGTGTCCTAGTATGGAAACATACTCGTGGGAATGTGTGAAGCGTGGGCGAAACACAGATGTAAAAGCAGACCTGGCTTGGAAACAGCATTATCTGAAAGGGGTCTAGGAGTCTTAGCGGAAGCCATGAGCCAAGAGTGAGATGCGGCAGAGGAAAAGACCAATACGATTGATGCTGCATCAATAGGAATATAATATTCCTATTATTAGTATTAAAAAACTCTAAAATTACAACAGCACAACAACAGAGAGGAAACAAACAAGGATATCTAATCACCTCTCAACAAAAGTTTGCTCCAGGCACTGTCAGGCCATTATATGCTAATCAAGGTGGTCAGTTGAAACATTCACACCTAGCTCCAGCAGACAAGAGTCCTTTGTCCCACCCTGGTCATTCCACAGATATATAAACCCCTTTTCCTACTTCAACAGACCTCACTACCTCTGAGGATGCTTGCCATAGATGCAGGCGAAACGTCAGGAGAGAATGCCTCTAGACCATCGCCATATAGCCCGAAAAAACCTACAACAACCCAGGATTATAATATCTAGGGAAGCCTATATATATATAATTGGAATATGTGTATATATATATAATTAACTGTGCTTTTCCTGCATGGAAAAAGAAAGTTGGACTAGATGGCATTTGAGATTATTATTATTATTTTACTCACACAAAAACACAGTATGACACAGTAAACAGGCTATATGGCCATGGTCTAGAGGCATTCTCTCCTGACGTTTCGCCTGCATCTATGGCAAGCATCCTCAGAGGTAGTGAGGTCTGTTGGAAATAGGACAATGGGTTTATAGATCTGTGGAATGACTTCCCAAGTGTTTAGGACTGTGTGATGTATTTTCGAATGATGCGCCCAGATCCAAGTCAGGTGGCCTTTTGCAGTTGACAGATCGTGATTTTGTCGATGTTTATTGTTTCCAAATGCCATCTGAGATCTTTTGGCACGGCACAGAGTGTGCCGATGACCACTGGGACCACTTGTACTGGTTTATGCCAGAGCCTTTGCTATTCAATTTTGATGTCCTGATAACGGCTGAGTTTTTCCGGAGTTGTATGAAAGGGGTAAGGGAGAGGCAGTGGGCGGGGTCATGCAAATTCCACACCAATAGAGAGAGTCAGAAACACTGGGATGTCTGTGGTGGAGGAAAAACAGAACATCTAGGATGAAATTATCCTTGTATGAAAGTCTTCACTTGGGTGGGGGGCAGTGTGGTATTTGGGAGGACATTGGCAGGGATTTTGGACATGTTCATGGTACTCACCATAACCTACAATGTCATTGGCGGGAGGGCCTTTGGTGTCTTTTGAGTAGTGGGAGGTATTGCTGTTTGTGGAGGCAGAAGCTTCTCTGTGTAAATGGACTCCCCAGCCACACACACACACACACACACATATTTTCACGTTGTGTATATAATATAATAAGAATAACAATAAACTACAATAATAATAATATAATATAATAATATTCTCTCTCTCTTTCAATATATATATCTAATAATATATCTAATAATAAAATAAAATAATGCAATAATAATATAATATATAATATAATAATACATTAATTATATAATATGTAATATAATAAAAGAATACAATAATAACATAACAATAGAATATATATAATATATTATATAATAATATAATATAATATAATATATATAATATATATTATATATATTATATTATATATAATAATATTACATTATAATATTTATAATATAATGTAAAACAATCTAATACTAATAATATGATATTATAATTATATATTTTATATTATTTATTTATTTATTTATTTACTTTGCTTCTATACCGCTGTATCTCAAGCCCGAAGGCGACTCACGGCGGTTCACAAACAGTAAAAACAGTAGAAACAGCAGTGGTTCCATGCAACATATAACAATTGACTTAACACATTATCCATAAATTACCAATAAGCCATTACAATGCACAATTATTACAAAAAACAACCGTACCCAATCTTCTCATCATCCAAGCGTAGTCCAGGTTCGTCGTCCATTGTTCCATTCCTATGTTCCATTACCAGATTGCACTAAATTACTCAAACGCCTGCACAAACATCCAGGTCTTCACCTTTTTGCGGAATACCATTAGAGATGGTGCTAGTCTAATGTCCGCAGGAAGG
This sequence comes from Anolis sagrei, assembly GCF_037176765.1. Taxonomy (NCBI): domain Eukaryota; kingdom Metazoa; phylum Chordata; class Lepidosauria; order Squamata; family Anolidae; genus Anolis; species Anolis sagrei. The sequence continues at coordinate 10,053,834 of NC_090031.1, read as the reverse complement.
GCGTTCCACAGCCGAGGAGCCACCACCGAGAAGGCCCTATCTCTCGTCCCCGCCAGCCGAGCTTGAGAAGCAGGCGGGATCGAGAACAGGGCCTCCCCGGAAGATCTCAAAGTCCTGGTGGGTTCATAGGCAGAGATGCGGTCGGATAGGTAGCTTGGGCCGGAACCATTTAGGGCTTTAAAGGCCAACGCCAGCACTTTGAATTCAGCCCGGTAGCAGATCGGTAGCCAGTGGAGTTGGCGCAACAGGGGGGTTGTATGCTCCCTGCGCTCCGCTCCTGTTAAAATCATGGCTGCCGAGCGTTGGACTAGTTGGAGCTTCCGAGCTGTCTTCAAAGGCAACCCCACGTAGAGAGCGTTGCAGTAGTCTAAACGGGATGTAACCAGAGCGTGGACTACCGTGGCCAAGTCAGACTTCCCAAGGTACGGGCGCAGCTGGCGCACAAGTTTTAACTGTGCAAATGCTCCCCTGGTCACCGCCGAAACCTGGGGTTCCAGGCTCAGCGATGAGTCCAAGATCACACCCAAGCTGTGAACCTGCGTCTTCAGGGGGAGGGCGGCCCCATCCAACACAGGTTGTAACCCTATACCCTGTTCGGCCTTGCGACTGACCAGGAGGACCTCTGTCTTGTCTGGATTCAATTTCAATTTGTTCGCCCTCATCCAGACCGTCACAGCGGCCAAGCACTGGTTCAGGACCTGGACAGCCTCCTTAGTAGCAGGTGGGAAGGAGTGACAGAGTTGGACATCATCCGCGTAATATTACTAATAATAACAGAATAATGATATAGTACAGTATAGTAATATAAAATACTAATATTGTGCTACGGTGAGAAGGTAATAATATAATATATCGTATTTACATATTACTTGTAAGCCGCCCTTTCGGGGTGAGAAGGGCGACATATAAATGTCGTAAATATAAATAAATAATAAATTAAATTGAATTAAATAAAAAATATAATATAATATATTATATATAATAATACAAGAATACAATGATAATATAATATTTTAATATCACACACACATATATATAGTAATTTTTATTAACATGTATATAGTAATTAAAATATATAAGTACATAAAGTAGATATATATATAGTAATTTTATTAACATATATATAGTAAATAAAATATATAAAGTAATATATATGTATAGTAATTTTTATTAACATATCTATAGTAAATAAAATATATAAAGTACATAAAGTAGTTATATATATAGTAATTTTTATTAACATATATAGTAAATAAAATATATAAAGTAGATATATATATATGTATAGTAATTTTTATTAAGATATATATAGTAAATAAAATATATAAAGTACATAAAGTATATATATAGTAATTTTATAAACATATATATAGTAAATAAAATATATAAAGTAGATATATATATGTATAGTAATTTTTATAAACATATATATAGTAAATAAAATATATAAAGTACATAAAGTATATATATATATATAGTAATTTTATTAACATATTTATAGTAAATGAAATATATAAAGTATATATATGTATAGTAATTTTTATTAACATATATATAGTAAATAAAATGTATAAAGTACATAAAGTAGATATATATATATATATAGTAATTTTTAGTAACATATATATAGTAAAGAAAATATATAAAGTACATAAAGTAGATATATAGATATAGTAATTTTTATTAACATATATATATAGTAATTAAAATATATAAAGTACATAAAGTAGATATATTTATAGTAATTTTTATTAACATATATATATAGTAAATAAAATATATAAAGTAGATATATATATAGTAATTTTTATTAACATATATATAGTAATTAAAATATATAAAGTACATAAAGTATATATATAGTAATTTTTATTAACATATCTATAGTAAATAAAATATATAAAGTACATAAAGTAGAGATATATATATAATTTTTAGTAATTACTATATATATAGTATTTTTTCCCAGCACTGGGATCCTTTAGATGGAAGAATTGCCTTCTTTGTAGTAGAAAGGGTGCATCTACATGGTGGAATTAACCCGGTTTGATACCAGGTTGGCTGCTATGGAATCATAGAGGTGCAATTTGGGAAGGTGGACAGAGAAAGCAAGAATCATTGCATTTGCATTTGCATTTTGCATTTTGCATTGCACTGCATTGCATTGCATTGCATGGGCATTGCATTGCACCCAGGCAGCTTCCACCAGTGGAGTCCCAACATCTCCCCCTGCAGACTACAAATCCCAGGATGCCCCGCGAGCCCTCGATCATGTGACCACTGGGGAGCTTCTTAAGCAAAGGCAGGTGAGAGGCGTTTCCTGCTGATTGGAGAGAGAAGGCGGCTTTGCAACAGAGCTCAAGTTTGCTTTTGGGATCAGGAGGAGGAAAAAAGTCAAGATGATGCCTGTAAGTCATTAGATTCATATTTTACTATATTGTTGAGATCAACATTGGAGTTCACACTGGGAAGCCCTAATGGCAACAGCTAAGGGTGCATCTACACTGTGGACTTAACCCAGTTTGATCCCCACTTCCCTTTCCACTTTAACTGCTTTGGGAGTTGTGTTTTGGGGAGGCCCCTTGGGCAGAGGAGGCTTTGCAAAACTGCAACTCCCAGCACCCCAAAAGATTGAGCCCAGGGAAGTTCAATGCGGTGCTAAACCGCATTTATTTTACAGTGTAGATGCCTAGGCTGGGAACGACTCCAAAGCAACTGCTTTGGGATGTGTTTTGAACCATATAACAGAATAATAGCTGTGAAGAAAAATCAGACAACCATATACATTTATTATTTTACATTTATTATTATAATATTATTATTTATTCCATTTATTATTTTTCTCTTATTGCTATTATTGCATTTTATTATTTTACTCCTTTATTATTATTGCATTTATTGTTTTTCTTTATCCCACTTATTATTATTACATTTTATTATTTTTCCCTATTTATTGTTATTACTACATTTATTATTTTACTCTATTATTATTATTATTATTATTACATTTTATTATTTTTCCCTATTTATTGTTATTACTACATTTATTATTTTACTCTATTATTATTATTATTATTACATTTTATTATTTTTCCCTATTTATTATTGTTATTACATTTTTTGTTTTTCTCTATTTATTATTCTTATTACATTTATTTCACTCTATTTATTATTATTACATTTATTATTTTATTCTATTTATTATTCTATTTCTTTTATTTTTCTATTATTTTTCGCTATTATTACTACATTTATTATTTTGCTCTATTTATTATCATAATTACATTATTATTTTACTCGGTTATTATTCCATTTATTATTTTACTCTATTATTATTACATTTATTATTTCACTCTGATATTGTTATTACATTTATTATTTTATTGTGTTTCTATTGTTATTACATTTATTAGTTTTCTCTATCGTTATTACTACATTTATCGCTTTATTATTATTCCATGTATTATTTCACTCTATTTGTTATTTTTACATATATTTTTTACTCTATTATTATTATTATTATTATTATTACACTTACCATTTCACTCTTTTATTATTATTACATTTATTATTTTACTCTGCTTAGTATTATTACATTATTATTTTATTCTGTTATTATTATTCCATTTATTATTTTACTCTATTATTATTACATTTATTATTTCACTCTGATATTGTTATTACATTTATTATTTTGCTCTGTTATTATTGTCATTATTACATTTATTATTTCACTATGATACTATTATTATTCCATTCATTATTTTACTCTATTTAGTATTGTTGTTATTACATTTATTAGTTGTCTCTATTGTTATTATTACATTTATTATTATACTCTATTATTATTATTACTATTACATTTATTATTTTAGTTTATTATTATTATTATAATTACATTTACCATTTCACTCTATTATTATTGTTATTACATTAATTATTTTACTCTGTTTATTATTATTACATTTATTGTTTTATTCAACCTTCATTCTTATTATTACATTTATTATTTTACTCTATCATTATTATTATTACTATTACATTTATTATTTTAGTTTATTATTATTATTATTACATTTACCATTTCACTCTATTATTATTGTTATTACATTTATTATTTTTCTCTATTATTATTATTATTATTATTGCATTGTTTTATTCAACCTTCATTATTACTATTACATTTATTATTTTACTCTATTTGTGACAATTGGAAGGATGCATAAGCACATTTACATTGAAGAAGGTTAGAATAATGATTTAATTGGCGTTAGACAGTGTTACCTTAAATTACACGGAGCCTACGGTGGCGCAATGGGTTAAACCCTTGTGCTGGCAGGAATGAAGATCGACAGGTCGGAGGTATGACTCCTGGGAGAGCGCAGATGAGCTCCTTATGTCAGCTCCACCTCCCCATAGAATCATAGAGTTGGAAGAGACCTCATGGGCCATCCAGTCCAACCCCCTGCCAAGAAGCAGGAATATTGCATTCAAATCACCCCTGACAGATGGCCATCCAGCCTCCAAAGAAGGAGCCTCCACCACACTCCGGGGCAGAGAGTTCCACTGCTGAACGGCTCTCACAGTCAGGAAGTTCTTCCTCATGTTCAGATGGAATCTCCTCTCTTGTAGTTTGAAGCCATTGTTTCGTGTCCTAATCTCCAAGGAAGCAGAAAACAAGCTTGCTCCCTCCTCTCTGTAACTTACTCTCACATATTTATACATGGCTATCATATCTCCTCTCAGCCTTCTCTTCTTCAGGCTAAACATGCCCAGCTCCTTAAGCCGCTCCTCATAGGGCTTGTTCTCCAGACCCTTGATCATTTTAGTCGCCCTCCTCTGGACACACTCCACCTTGTCAATATCTCTCTCGAATTGTGGTGCCCAGAATTAGACACAATATTCCAGGTGTGGTCTAGGGTAGCATGACTTCCCTAGATCTACACCATGCGGGGACATGAGAGAAGCCTCCCACAAGGATGGTAAAACAGGATAGAAATAAGAAAATAAATAAATGAAAGTTTATTAGAGTACGAAAACTTCGGCTTTGCAGGAGGGACATCCTGCCATGGCACATTTTGCTCTAGTTTTTCAGTGACTCTCTCATTGTTGAGCCTCAACCGATTCAACCTAGTTTGCGGCAGCCACAAAAATGAAGTTTCTGGTCCTTTCACAGTAAAGACCATGCAGTGAAACAGGAAATAACACTTTCAAATCAGGAACAGAAAAAAAAAACCATGGTTACATAGTGGAGCTCTTGCTGGCGCACTTGGTTAAACTGCTGAACTTGTTGCAGTTTCGAATCTGGGGAGTGGGGTGAGCTCCCGCTGTTAGTCCCAGCTTCTGCCAACCTAGCAGTGTGAAAACATGCAAATGTGAGTCGATCAATAGGTACTGCTCTGGCAGGAATGTAAGGGCGCTCCATGCAGTCACCTCCATGACCACATGATCTTGGAGGTGTCTACGGACAACGCCAGCTCTTTGGCTTAGAAATGGAGATGGCCACTAACCCTCAGAGTTGGACATGACTGGACTTAACGTCAGGGGAAAACCTTTACCTTTGAATGAGAAGGTAAGGGCGCTCCATGCAGTCATGCTGGCCACATGACTTTGGAGGTGTCTATGGACAACGCCGGCTCTTTTGCTTAGAGATAGAGATGGCCACTAAACCCCAGAGTTGGACACGACTGGAGTTAATGTCAGAGGAAAACCTTTACCTTAGAATGAGAAGATAAGGGCACTCCATGCAGTCGTGCTGGCCACATGACCTTGGAGGTGTCTATGGACAACACCGCCTCTTTGGCTTAGAGATAGAGATGAGCACTAATCCCCAGAGTCAGACTTAACGTCAGGGGAAAACCTAGTGAGATAAAGGCACGTATTGGGTTTTCAGCCAGGCTTGAGCATCACGTGGTCCTCCGAATGCAATTGGACTATAACTCCCATCAGCCCCCAACCCAGCAAGGCCGGTGGTGAGGGACTCTGGGAGCTGCAGGAGAGCTGCGGGATTCCCATCCTGTCAGATACAAAGTGGTATCACACTAGGCATGGTGTAGATGCCTTTACGTGGGAGTGAGTTCTGCAAAAACTCAAAAACAGGTCTCGCTTCCCTTTAGGAAACCGCTGCCATTGGTTTGGCTGGAAAGGAAAGCCCCGTGTCGGGCGTGAGTCAGTGGAACTTGACACAGACAGTCAGCAGATAGACATATGCCATTGCATTCGGCACAGCCTAGTTGGGAAATGGCAATGTTTAGTGGCAACAGCTCAGACCCACAACCCAGTTCTACAGGGTTTTATTTATTTGTCGTGTCAGAGCAACCAGTCCATTATATTACATTTCTAACAGAACAAAGCAAACAAACAGACAAGTACAAAACTTGTGAGTTTGGTAGTTGGTTAAATGTCCTTTGACCAGTATCTGGCCACTTGGAGTGCCTCTGGTGTTGCTGCAAGAATGTCCTTCATTGTGCATGTGGCAGGGCTCAGGTTGCATTGCAGCAGGTGGTCAGTGGTTTGCTCCTCTCAACATTCGCATGTCGTGGATTTCACTTTGTGGCCCCATTTCTGAAGGTTGGCTCTGCATCTCGTGGTGCCAGAGCGCAGTCTGTTCAGCGCCTTCCAAGTCGCCCAGTCTTCTGTGTGCCCAGGGGGGAGTCTCTCATTTGGTATCAGCCATTGGTTGAGGTTTTGGGTTTGAGCCTGCCACTTTTGGACTCTCGCTTGCTGAGGTGTTCCAGAGAGTGTCTCTGTAGATCTTAGAAAACTATGTCTTGATTTAAGTCGTTGATGTGCTGCCCGATAGCCAAACAGGGGATGAGCAGGAGATGCCTTGGTCCTTTCACTATTGGCTGCTACTTCCCAGCGGATGTCAGGTGGTGCAATACCGGCTAAGCAGTGTAATTTCTCCAGTGATGTAGGGCGCAGACACCCCGTGATAATGCGGCATGTCTCATTCAGAGCCACATCCACTGTTTTAGTGTGGTGAGATGTATTCCACACTGGGCATGCGTACTCAGCAGCAGAGTAGCACAGCGCAAGGGCAGATGTCTTCACTGTGTCTGGTTGTGATCCCCAGGTTGTGCCAGTCAGCTTTCGTATGATATTGTTTCTGGCACCCACTTTTTGCTTAATGTTCAGGCAGTAGGTAAGAGCACGGTCCAGAGTGACTCCCAGGTATTTGGGTGCCCTGCAATGCTCCAATGGGATTCCTTCCCAGGTGATCCTCAGTGCTCGGGATGCTTCTCTGTTCTTGAGATGAAAGGCACATGTCTGTGTTTTAGATGGGTTGGGGATCAGCGGTAATAGGCAGTAAGAGCACCTAGAGCTTCGGAGAGCTTCTGTTCTACCGTCTCAAAGCTCCCTGCTTGAGCAGTAATGGCACAATCATCAGCATAGATGAAGCTCTCTGTCCCTTCTGGCAGTGGCTGGTCATTTGTGTCGATGTTGAACATGGATGGAGCAAGCACGCTCTCCTGAGGCAGGCCGTTCTTCTGTTTCCGCCATCTTCTTCTCTGGCCCTGGAACTCAACAAAAAAGCTCCTGTTTTGTAGCAGGTTTCCTATGAGGCGGGTGAGGTGGTCGTCCTTTGTGATATTATACATTTTTCTCAGGAGGAGGCGGTGGTTTACGGTATCATAGGCTGCTGACAGGTCTATTAAGACAGCTCCTGTTTTTGTACTGTTTGCAATTTAATTCCTCAACCAATCAAACCTCAGTGTGTTTCCATCTTGGAACTTTTGCAAACCAGGAGCCTCCTATTGTTTTCCCATTCCCGGCCCATCACTCATTGGGAACCACACCTTAGCAAGCCTAGTCTTGCATTAGGTACACCTGCAACTCCTTCTCCTGGTAGTGGCTGCCACAAACTAGGTTGAATTGGTTGAGACTGTAATACAGTGTTTCTCAACTTTCCAAATGCCGCGACCCCTTAATACAGTTCCTCATGTTGTGGTGACCCCCAACCATAACATTATTTTCATTACTACTGTAATTTTGCAACTGTTACGAATTGTAATGTAAATATCTGATATGCTGGATGTATTTCCCATGACCAACAGAAAATACTGGAAGGGTTTGGTGGGCATTGATCTTGAGTTTGGGAGTTGTAGTTCACCTATCTCCAGAGAGCACTGTGGACTCAATCAATGATGGATCTGGACCAAACTTGGCATGAATACTCAATATGCCCAAATGTGAACACTGGTAGAGTTTGGGGGAAATAGACCTTGACATTTGGGAGTTCTAGTTGCTGGGATTTATAGTTCACCTACAATCAAAGAACAGTCTCTGTCCCACCAATGATAGAATTGGGCCAAACTTCACACACATGATCCCCAATACCAACAGACAATACGGTGGGTTGTTGTAGGTTTTTTCGGGCTACATGGCCATGGTGTAGAGGCATCCTCTCCTGACATTTCGCCTGCATCTATGGCAAGCAGCAGAATATGGTGTTTTCTGATGATCTTTGGCGACCCCCTCACGACCCCCCAGGGGTCCCGACCCCCAGGTTGAGAAACACTGACCTAGAGTTTTGGAGTTGTAGTTCACCTACGTCCCGAGAGGATTGTAGACTCAAAACAATGATGGATCTGGACCAAACTTGGCATGAAAATCAGTATGTCCAAATGTGGACTCTGGTGGAGTTTAGGGAAAATAGACTTGATATTTGGGAGTTGTAGTTGATGGGATTTATAGTTCACCTACAATCAAAGAGCATTCTGAACTCCACCACGGTTCGAATTGGGCCAAGCTTCCCACACAGAACCCCCATGACCAACAGAAAATGCTGTGTTTTCTGGTGGTCTTTGGCGACCCCTCTGACACCCCCTCATGACCCCTCCAGGGGTCCCGACCCCCAGGTTGAGAAACACTGCTGTAATAAGACATTCATTGAAAAACTAGAGCAAAATGTGCTGCAGGGTGTCCCTCCCGGCAAAGCATCTTTGTATGATGGAACCAAGTAGGAGCCATTAGAGTTCAAGCGGTGCCAAATGACATGCATTCTACAGTGTAGATGGGCCCTTAATGGACTGTAGATCTGTAACTCTTGAGTCTCCTTTGTTGGAGCATGTAAGAAATCAATTAGTGTGTGTGTCAATTGTAAAATAAGATGCATGAAGCTGATTGGTTGAGCTATGCCCGGGAGCTAGCTGAGCCTGGGACTTTTGGGTACTGTTACATTTAAGCCTGATAAATGTAACAGTACCCAAAAGTCCCAGGCTCAGCCAGCTCCCGGGCATAGCTCAACCAATGCAGATGCTTGCAGAGTAGCAGACAAAGAGACAGTTTGGAGTTTGGAGTATGCTCTTGCTTCATGAGCTGCTGAAGGAGATTATCCACATGGACAAGGAAAGACATATAAATCTATATGAATAAAAATGTAATACTCGTTTGTGGGATTAACATAACTCAAAAACCACTGGGCAAATTGACACCAAATTTGGACACAAGACACCTAACAACCCAATGTATGTCCTTCACTCAAAAAAATTGATTTTGTCATTTCGGAGTTGTAGTTGCTGGGATTTATAGTTCACCTAAAATTAAAGAACACTCTGAACTCCTCCAACGACTGAATAGAACCAAACTTGGCACATACAACAGAAAATACTGGAAGGGTTTGGTGGGCTTGACCTTGAGTTTTGGAGTTGTAGTTCACCTACATCCAGAGAGCACTGTGGACTCAAACAATGATGGATCTGTATCAAACTTGGCATGAATACTCAAGTGTAAACATTGGTGGAGTTTGAGGAAAATAGACCTTGACATTTGAGAGTTGTATTTGCTGGGATTTATAGTTCACCTACAATCAAAGAGCATTCTGAACACCACCAACGAGAGAATTGGGCCAAACTTTCCATACAGAACCCCCATGACCAACAGAAAATATTGTGATTTCTGGTGGTCTTCTGAGACACTTCTGACACCCCTTCACAACCCTCCCCCAGGGGTCCTGACCCCCAGGTTGAGAAATGCTGCCTAAAGGCCATCCAGTCCAACTACCTTCACTAGGGCAAGAAAACATAATCAAAACCCTCCTGAGAAAGAGCCATCCAGCCTAGATATAAATAACTAGATATTATGCTCTCTCTCACACACACGGATATGCCAGATATAGTCTCCTAGATTTCAAAGGGACCCCTAAAGAAGGACAATGATATGTTGCATGTTCCAGAGTAAGCAAACCAGACAATCTCTATATCAACAGTGACAAGAAACACTGTTTACCCACAGGCCAACACTATTTTCCAGGTCACCAGACTGGGCCACAGCAACGCGTGGCAGGGGGCATCTAGTCTATATAAATAAAAATGTAATATTCGTTTGTGGGACTAACATAACTCAAAAACGACTGGACAAATTGACACCAAATTTGGACACAATATACTTATCAGGCCAACGAGTGACCATCACTCATAAAACACCGAAAAACATAGCAAAAGAGATTTCAAAAGCCAAAAAAACCCACATTACAATGCATGTGCAAAACCACATATATACACACACAAAACACATATACACAGACTCGGCCACAGCAATGTCTGGCAGGGGACGGCTAGTCACTCATAAAAACACTGAAAAACACAGAAGAGACTTAAGCCAAAAAACAACGACATTATATTACAACGCATGCGCAAAACCACATATACACACAAACACACATATACACAAATATATACACACACAAAACACATATACACAGACTGGGCCACAGCAACGCGTGGCAGGTGACGACTAGTCTCTCATAAAAGGACATTATGTGAGTTAATGCGACTTACCACATGATTATAAATATGTTGTTCAGAATTAAGAAGAGTAAACTACTTGTTCTTTACTATTCATCTGGGTAGCATTTTTTTTCCTCTGGCAAGGCAGTGTGTACACTGGGCAAACATGATCTACGCATGATTTTATGGAAAAACTAAGAGAATAAACCCTATGAGGAGCGGCTTAAAGAGGTGGGCATGTTTAGCCTGCAGAAGAGAAGGTTGAGAGGAGACATGTATAAATACATGACAGGAAGTCATAGGGAGGAGGGAGCAAACTTGTTTTCTGCTGCTCTGGAGACTAGGACACAGAACAATGGCTTCAAACTACAAGCCGTTCAGCAGTGGAACTCTCTGCCCCGGGGTGTGGTGGAGGCTCCTTCTTTGGAGGCTTTTAAGCAGAGGCTGGATGGCCATCTGTCAGGGGTGATTTGAATACAATATTCCTGCTTCTTGGCAGAATGGGGTTGGACTGGATGGCCCATGAGGTCTCTTCCAACTCTTTGATTCTATGATTCTATTAAAGGAGATTCCGTCTGAACATTAGGAAGAACTTCCTGACTGTGAGAGCTGTTCATCAGGGGAACTCACTGCCTTGAAGTCTGGTGGAGAGGAAAAGCAGGGTGTAAACAATCCTAACAACAACAGCAGCAACTCTGTGGTTGAATTTTCAAATAGCATAAGTCAGATTTAACCCCACATTCAAATACAGTGGTTGAGCATTTGTTTGGGGTTTCCACTTTAGTTTTCAAATGAGTTTCCGCTTGGAGAGGCAACCCTTCCAAACCCACAAACAAGTGCGATTGTGTCTTGACCCCCACGAACCAGGGATTCGGAAGATGCCAATCTTGTTTACAACCTTGTTTTGAAGCTCCAGCGTTAAGCCGAACAGAAGGCATCAGTTAGAAGGATTAAGGCGGGGAATAATTAATTATAGGCTTTGGTGGGAAGAAAACAGCACGTGATGACGTCCTTCTTCGTGCCGGATCAGCCCCATGTTGTGCAAGGGATATCCTGCCAAGAATAGGGAGAGGCTACGGAACATTTTGGGACAGGTATCATTCCCAGAAGTGCCTGCAATCTCTACCTTCCCCAGCCAACAGTTTTGATTGGAATTCATGCTTTAGAAGAGCTGTCCAAGGTGCTGGAGCGATAGTGAAGTGGTCGTTCAGCACCTTGGACAGCTCCTTGCAAGGTCTCCAAAATCCAGAATGGATTCACCAAGCCACTATCTTGGGTACACAAACATGCGGCCCACAAGGATCATGAATTAACCCGTCCCTTGACCTTTATTACACTACTACCTCTGGGAAGCTGAACCAGGAAATCCCAAATGGATGCTCTCCATGAGGGTCTTCCTCCAGGGCAATCCAAGAATGGGCCACTTGGAAGTCCCTAAACAGACTCAGAAGTAGAGTTGGCAGATCAAAAGACAACCTGGCAAAATGGCACAACCTAGAAGAACCCTTCGTCTTGTGCAACTGTGGAGCAGAACAAACAACTCTGCATCTGTATTCTTGTCCACAATTCCCTGCCTCATGCACAGAGGAAGAATTGTTTAGGGAAGTGGTTCTCAACCTTACTAATGCCACGACCCCTTAATACACTTCCTCATGTTGTGGTGACTCCCAAACGTAACATTATTTTCATTGCTACTTCATAACTCTAATTTTGCTACTGTTATGCATCGTTGTGTAAATATCTGATATGCAGGATGCATTATCATTCACTGGACCAAATTTGGCACTAACACCCATTACACCCAAATTTGGATACTGGTAGGGTTGGAGGGGGGATTGATTTTGTCCTTTGGGAGTTGCAGTTGCTGGGATTTATTGTTCACCTACAATCAAAGAGCATTCTGAACTCCACCAATGATGGAATTGAACCATACTTGACACAGAGAACCCTCAAGACCAACAGAAAATACTGGAACGGTTTGGTGAGCATTGACCTTGAGTTTTGGAGATGTAGTTCACCTACATTCAGAGAGCACTCTGGACTCAAACAATGATGGATGTGGACCAAATTTGGCACAAATACTTAATATGCCCAAATTTGAAAGTGGTAGAGTTTGGGGAAAATTGACCTTCACATTTGGGAGTTGTAGTTTCTGGGATTTATAGTTCACCTTCAATCAAAGAGCATTCTGAACTCCACCAACGATAGAATTGGGCCAAACTTCCCACACAGAACCCTCATGACCGACAGAAAATACTGGAAGGGTTTGGTAGGCATTGACCTTGAGTTTTGTAGTTCACCTACATCCAGAGAGCAGGAGGAAGGCTTTTGGTGGGAGGATTCGCCATCTGTTTCCAAAAAGGGAGAGAGTTAAGGTGGAGAGATCTTCAGCTTTCTCTGCCAAAGGGGTTTCTAAGATGGTCTTTGGCAACCCCTATGAAACCCCCTTGCGACCCCCACAGGTTGAGAAACACTGTTTTGAAGGTTGTATATCATTTGTCATGGCCTATGGCTCGTACAATAAACCATTCATTCATTGACAAAGTAGAGCAAAATCTTCTACAGGATGTCCTTCCCACAAAAACCAAAGTTTTTTGCAATTTCATCAACGTTTTGTGTGTTTTTATAAGAGATCCAAATAGGAAATGAAGTTTATGACCCAGGAACAAAGACCATGTTACATAGTGTTATCCCACATAGTACGGGGGTGATGTGAGGAGAGAATATATTGTTATAGCCATGGATTCCTGTACCTAAAATTGTTTTTCTCTCTCTCTCTCAATCCTTTGACCATCTGCTGCAGATGCATTTTTATTTCTCGGACAAAGTCGTCCTTCTGTTTGACTTCTGGAACGTCCACACCCCAGCAGGTACGAGAACAAAAAAATACTCTTATCTTAAGTCGAAATATGGGTTGGTGAGCCAAGCAGGAGGGAAGCTAGAGGACTAAGGAGACTAAAGGAAACCGGAGCTGCAGAGAAGACAGAAGGTGGTTATGAAAGATGACTCTGCTTAGCTCTTTTTCAGATAACAGCCTTCCTTAGACTGCTTTGCTTCATAATCTTGTCTGGGGCCAAAATGGGAAGGTTGGGTACACAGGTTGCTTAAAGGAACAAGGCCCTCCTAAGCCCATTTGCACATAGTTTTTGACTATTTCAGCATTTAAACAGAGAGGTTGGGTGTTGGTTAGTTATGAAAGCACTCATTTCATTTCTTTAAAATGATAGAAGTTCCTTGTTCCCATAATAGTAAAGATAATAATAAAGATAATAATAATAATAAAGATAATAATAATAAAGATAATAAGAAAAATTGCAAAGACCCTGGCACAAGCCAGTAAAGGTGGTCCCAGTGGTGATCGGCACACTGGGTGCAGTGCCTAAAGACCTTGGCCTGCACTTAAGCACAATTGGCGCTGAAAAATTATCATCTGTCTGCTGGAAAAGACCATCCTACTGGGATCTGTACGCATTATTCGCCAATACATCACACAGCCCTAGACACTTGGGAAGTGTCCGATGTGTGATCCAATACAACAACCAGCATCGTGATCTTGTTTGCTGTGTACTCATCTTGTTGTGTTTCAAATCGTAATAATAATAATAATAATAATAATAGCGCCAACAATAACTCCAGTAGGTTAATCTAGGCATTGAGGTTCTGTGTGCCAAGTTTGGTCCAGGTCCATCATCGGTGGAGGTCACAGTTTCTCTGGTTGTGGGTGAACTATAACTCCCAGAAAAATGTCACACACACCCCTCCCAAACTCCTCCAGTTATCAATTATATGTGCCAAGTTTGGTCCAGATCCATCTGTGTTTGGGTTCACAGTGCTCTCTGGATGTATTTGAACTACAACTCCCCCAAATTAAGGTGAATTTTCCCCCAAAGACCTCCAGTATTTTTTGATGGCCATGGGGTCTCTGTGTGCCAAATTTGGTTCATCTTTGGTGGAATTCAGAGTGCTCATTGACTGCAGGTGAACTATGCATCCCTACAACTCCAAAATGTCCAGGCCAATTCCCCTCAAAACTCCCCAGTATTCAAAGTTGGGCATATCAGGTATGTGTGCCAAGTTTGGTCCAGATCCATCATTGTTTGGGTTCATAGTGCGCTTTGGATGTAGGTGAACTACAACTCCTTTGAATCCCTCCAAAGACCTATTGTGGTTTATAGGGGTTCTGTGTGCCAAGTTAGTTCCAGGTCCATCGTTGGTGGAGTTCAGAGTGCAGTTCTTAGATTTCAGGTGAGCTATACATCCCAGGACTTACAATTCCTATAAATCATGGTGAATTCTTCCCAAATCTGTCTAGTATTTTCAGTTGCTGATCAATTCCTTTGTTTGCTGCGTTCCATAGAAAAGAATAGGAAAGGGTAAAGGGAGAGGCAGTGGGCGGAGTTATGCAAATTCCACATCAATGGGGAAACACTGGGATGTCTGGTGGAGGAAAAACATAAAATCTAGGATGAAATTGTCCCCCTATGAAAGCCTTCACTTGGGTGGTGGGTAGTATGGTGTTGGTGGAGGACATTGGCAGGGCTCTTGGGCGTCTCCATAGCACTCACTATAACCTGTAATGTCATTGGAGGGAGGGCCTTTGGTGTATTTATTTATTTACAGTATTTTACAGTATTTATATTCCGTCCTTCTCACCCCGCAGGGGACTCAGGGCAGATTACAATGTACATATACATGGAAAACAGTCAGTGCCATAGAAACACAACATATATAGACAGACACAGAGGCTATTTAACATTCCAGCTTTTTCATGAGGGTATTCTGGCCACCAGGGGAGCTGTCGCTTCACCGTCCATTTGTGACACTGATGAAGTACTTCCTCATTCTTTGTATGCTTGCTGTAGATTTTTATGGCCTCGTAAATTAGTTAAATTAGCCTCCCCACATACTGTATATGCTCGAGTATAAGCCTAGTTTTTCAACCCTTATTTTAGACTGAAAATGTCCCCCTTGGCTTATATTTAAGTCAAGGTTATTTATTATTTTACTCTGTCATCATGATTATTACATTTATTATTTTACTCTATTTATTATTATTGATATTATAATATTTATCATTTTACTTACTATTATCATTACATTTATTTTTTATTTTATAATTATAATTGTTATCATTACATTTATTATTTTACCCTATTTATTGTTATTATTATATTTAATATTTCACTATTATTACATTTTTTTATTTTATAATTGTTATCATTCCATTTATTTTGCCCTATTTATTGTTGTTATTATTATATTTATTATTTTACCCTATTTATTGTTATTATTATATTTTTAATTTCACTCTATTATTATTACATTTATTATTTTACTCTATTTATTATTATTGATATTATAATATTTATCATTTTACTTTACTATTATCATTACATTTATTTTTTATTTTATAATTGTTATCATTACATTATTATTTTACCCTATTTATTGTTATTATTATATTTATTATTTCATTCTATTATTACATTTTTATTTTATTTTATAATTGTTATAATTCCATTTATTTTGCCCTATTTATTGTTGTTATTATTATATTTATCATTTCACTATTATTATTACATTTATTATTTTACTCTATTATTATTGATATAATATTTATCATTTTACTTTATTAGTTTCATTACATTTATTATTTTATTTTGTAATTGTTATCATTACATTTATTATTTTACCCTATTTATTGTTGCTATTATTATATTTATTATTTCACTCTATTATTATTACATTTATTATTTTATTTTATAATTATTACATTTATTTTACCCTATTTATTGTTGATATTATATTTATTATTTCACTCTATTATTGTTACATTTATTATTTTACTGTCTTTATTATTATTAGAAGGATACATAAGCACATTTACACTGAAGAAGGTTAGAATAATGGTTTAATCAGAACTGGACAGTCTTATCTTAAATTCCAGAAGGGACAGAGAGCTTCATCTATGCTGATGATCGTGCCATTACAGCTCAAGCAGGGAGCTTTGAGATGGTTGAACAGAAGCTCTCCAAAGCTCCAGGTGCCCTTACTGCCTATTACAGGGAAACCAGCTGATCCCCAACCCATCTAAAACACAGACATGTGCCTTTTACCTTAAGAACAGACAAGCATCCCGAGCTCTGAGGATGACCTGGGAAGGAATCCCACTGGAGCATTGCAGCGCACCCAAATACCTGGGAGTCACTTTGGACCGTGCTCTGACCTACAAGAAGCACTGCCTGAACATCAAACAAAAAGTGGGCGCTAGAAACAATATACAAAAACTGACTGGCACAACCTGGAGATCACAACCAGACACAGTGAAGACATCTGCCCTTGCGCTATGCTACTCTGCTGCTGAGTATGCATGCCCAGTGTGGAACACATCTCATCACACTAAAACAGTGAATGTGGCTCTTAATGAGACATGCCGCATTATTACGGGATGTCTGTGCCATACATCATTGGAGAAATTACACTGCTTAGCCAGTAACGCACCACCTGACATCCGCCGGGAAGTAGCAACCAATAGTGAAAGGACCAAGGCAGAGACATCGCCAGCTCATCCCCTGTTTGGGTATCAGCCAGCACGTCAACGACTTCAATCAAGAAATAGTTTTCTAAGCTCTACAGAGACACTTGCTGGAACACCCCAGCAAGCGAGAGTCCAAAAGTGGCAGGCTCAAACCCAGAACCTCAACCAATGGCAGATACCGAATAAGAGACTCCCCGCTGGGCACACAGAGGACTGGGCGACTTGGAAGACGCTCTGGCACCATGAGATGCAGAGCCAACCTTCAGAAATGGGGCCACAAAGTGGAATCCACGACATGCGAGTGTGGAAAAGAGCAAACGACAGACCACCTGCTGCAATGCAACCTGAGCCATGCCACATACACAATGGAGGACCTTCTTGCGGCAACACCAGAGGCACTCCAAGGGGCCAGATACTGGTCAAAGGACATTTAAAAGAATACCAAGCTTGCAAACTTTGTGTTTTGTCTGTTTGTTAAAAATGCAATACAAATGTCTGGTTGCTGATGACACGATAAATAAAAAAATCTTAAATTATGTAAATATTCAAAAACATTTAACCTACTGATGCCTCAATTAATATAATTTTATTGGTAAATATTTTCATTTTGAAATGTACCCATAGCGGCTGCATTTCTCACCCTCGGCGCATACTCGAGTCAATCCGTTTTCCCAGTGTTTTGTGATAAAATTAAGTGGCTCGGCTGATATTCGGGTCGGCTTATACTCGAGTATATACGGTACGTGGTACCTAAATTTCCTACTTGACAGATGCAACTGTCTTTCGGGCTGAGTCGTGGGAGCTATATCTGTTTGTGGATGCAGGAGCCCGTCTGTGTAAGTGGACACCCCAGCCACATATACATATTTTCCCTTTTATTATGTGCATAGATAACATCCATGCTGCCACCCTTTCATTACACTATGTGACAACTGGCTGTCTTTCAGGCTTTTTGGGTGCAACTTCTGGTTAGGCTGGGAATTCCAGTCTTAGATTTGGAGAAGGGACTTTCAAATCACAGCAATTCCAATCTCCTGCCATACTACCCTGACCATATTTACACAGAGGTGTGAGATGATGGCCCGACTCTGTCCCAACTGCAACTCTTCTTGTTGTTGTCGTTCTTCTATTGACAGGGATGGTGCTCACGGTGGTGATCATCCTGCTGCTGGCGGTGCTCTACGAAGCCATCAAAGTGGGCAAGTTGAAGCTGATTCAGATTGCCATGACGGTGGTGCCCCCCAGCATCAGCCAGGAGGCCTTAGGAGAACCAGAGATCACGTCTATTAACGCGGGAACAGCCCAGCTAACGAGCACCTCAAAATTGTAAGTAAATGGGGGAGGTAGGGAATAAGACGGAATAAGCTTGGGCATCCCCTAGATATGGCCGCACTATTTACAAGAACAAGGTTTCCATAACACAAAGTTCTTGCAGTTTCTCAAGTCGCCCCTAACACGACAGAAAAACAAACAAACACTGAGAGCTCTCTCACACTGAGGCCTTTCTCCCACTGTGGTGAACTAACACTGAGGCCTACTCATACTGAGGCCTACTAACACACTGAGGTCGTTCTCCCACTGTGGTGAACTAACACTGAGGCCTACTCATACTGAGGCCTACTAACACACTGAGGTCGTTCTCCCACTGTGGTGAACTAACACTGAGGCCTACTTATACTGAGGCCTACTAACACACTGAGGTCGTTCTCCCACTGTGGTGAACTAACACTGAGGTCTACTTATACTGAGGCCTACTAATACACTGAGGTCGTTCCCCCACTGTGGTGAACTAAAACTGAGGCCTACTCATACTGAGGCCTACTAACACACTGAGGTCGTTCTCCCACTGTGGTGAACTAACACTGAGGCCTACTCATACTGAGGCCTACTAACACACTGAGGTCGTTCTCCCACTGTGGTGAACTAACACTGAGGCCTGCTCATACTGAGGCCTACTAACACACTGAGGTTGTTCTCCCACTGTGGTGAACTAACACTGAGGCCTGCTCATACTGAGGCCTACTAACACACTGAGGTTGTTCTCCCACTGTGGTGAACTAACACTGAGGCCTACTCATACTGAGGCCTACTAACACACTGAGGTCGTCCTCCCACTGTGGTGAACTAACACTGAGGTCTACTCATACTGAGGCCTACTAACACACTGAGGTCGTCCTCCCACTGTGGTGAACTAACACTGAGGCCTACTCATACTGAGGCCTACTAACACACTGAGGTCGTTCTCCCACTGTGGTGAACTAACACTGAGGCCTACTCATACTGAGGCCTACTAACACACTGAGGTCGTCCTCCCACTGTGGTGAACTAACACTGAGGCCTACTCATACTGAGGCCTACTAACACACTGAGGTCGTTCTCACACTGAGGCCTACTCATACTGAGGCCTACTAACACACTGAGGTCGTTCTCCCACTGTGATGAACTCACACTGGCACCATGAGGCCTACTAAGACACTGAGGTCGTTCTCCCACTGTGGTGAACTAACACTGAGGCCTACTAACACACTGAGGTCGTTCTCCCACTGTGGTGAACTAACACTGAGGCCTACTAAGACACTGAGGTCGTTCTCCCACTGTGGTAACTAACACTGAGGCCTACTAACACACTGAGGTCGTTCTCCCACTGTGGTGAACTAACACTGAGGCCTACTAAGACACTGAGGTCGTTCTCCCACTGTGGTAACTAACACTGAGGCCTACTCATACTGAGGCCTACTAACACACTGAGGTCGTTCTCCCACTGAGACCACTCACAGACTGGGGGCTACTAAGCTACAGGCACACCTGCTTATATTGAATTGCAGCTTTTTCTGAGTCATTGCATCCATTTAATCCTTTCAGTGCTTGACTCACATTGTTGTCATTAAAAGTATCTAGTTAATATTGAATATTTCCGACAACCATAACAGTATGTAACAGGTTTGTTTATTGTCTTCTGTCAGGAGTGTTTTGAGTGTTGTGTTCCTGCCAGGCATATTGGGGGTGGATTGGATGGCCTTTGCGGATCCCTTGCAATACTCTGATTCTATGAGTTACATATTCCAGGATTGGAGTCGGAAACTGTAAACCCGCAAATGCTAAACTGCCGATCTGACTCACTCTTTGGTCTGCTTTCTTTGTCTTTGGCCAAAGCCCTTTCCCTTGGCACGTGGCCCAAACCTTGATCCATGTGGTCCAGGTCGTCCTTGGATACATGGTGATGCTGGCTGTGATGTCGTACAACTCGTGGGTCTTCATCGGCGTCATTGTGGGCTCCGCTATTGGCTACTACGTGACATATCCTTTGATCAGCATCCGATAGCAGTGACGTGGTCAACTTTGAGAATCAGACGGACCCATAAGGACGTGTCAATTGTTGGTCGATGGAGGCCAACTCAACGGCAATTCCAAGACTAATTTTATCTCTGCATCAAGACTGATGACTTCTGATTGCTTCTTCTCTGGGAATATTTTTGTTTCTAGTGTTTGTGATCCTTAAGTGCCTTTGAACATAGAACCGAAGACCGTCGATTGCATCGTTGCCATTGCCAGGAAAGCTGGCATTCACACCGAACCTCCAACGTCTCACACAATGTTTATGTCTCTGTGAAGCTACTGTTGTGTGTTTGCAACCATAGCTTGACCTGCTATAGTAGAGATGGGATGGCCATCTGTCAGGAGGGCTTTGACGGTGTGTTCCTGCAAGGCACAGAATTGGCCCTTGTGGTCTCTTCCAACTCTAGGACTCTATGGCTTTCTACACTGCCATATAATCCAGATTATCCACATTTGAACTGGATTATATGAGGTCTACACTGCCAGATCAAAGCAGATAATCTGGATTTTAAATAGCAGTGTAAAAGGGACCTATGCTATGGATTTCCGTGCCTTAAACAGCAATGTATTGGAAAACGCTTGATTGCTTTGTAAATTATTAAAATAATTCGATTTTAAAAGTGTGGTTTCTGCTGATGAGAAGAACGAAAAAAGAAAAAGGCAGAGAGGGAAGAAGAAGAGGAAGGAAAATGTGGTGGAGGCTTCTCCTTTGGAGGCTTGTAAACAGAGGCTGGGTGGCTATCTGTCGGGGGTGCTTTGAATGTGATTTTCCTGCTTCTTGGCAGAATGGGGTTGGACTGGGTAACCCTCGAGGTCTCTTCCAATTCTAGGTTTCCATGTTGGATTCACCCCAGAGGAAATTACACAAGTGTGAATGCATTTTCCCTTGCTCATGACATCTCCTTTCCTCTTTTCTTCCTTCTTTCCTCTCTTTTTCCCACCTTTCTGTCTTCCTCTTTTTCCTCCTTCCTTCTTTCCCTCCCTTTCCATCCTTCATCCCCCCTTTTCTACTTTTTTATGTTCTTCCTTCCACCCCCTTCTCCATCCTTCCTCCCTCCCTCTGCCTTCTTTCTTTTTTCTCCTTTCCTTTACCTCCTTTCTTTCCCATCCTTCCTTCCCCCTTTCTTTTCTACCTTTCTTACATTCTTCCTCCCACCCTTTCTTCCTATCTTCCTCGCTTCCTCTTCCGTACTTCCCCCTTTTCTACTTTTTCTTACATTCTTCCTCCCAGTACGTCTTCCTTCTTTCTTGTCTCTTTCTTTCCCTGCCCTCCACCCTTTTCTCCCTCCCTTCATTCTTTTCTACCTTCTTTCTCTCACTCTCCCTTCCTTCCTTCTTTCCTTCCATCTCTCCCCTCTTTAATCCATCTTCCTTCTTCCCTTCCATTTCGCTCTTTTCCCTCTCTTCCTTCCTTCTTTACTTCTCCCTCCCTCTTTTCCTCTCCCTTCTTTCCTTCCTTCCATTTCGCTCTTTTCCTCCCTCTTCCTTCTTTCTTTCCATCTCCATCCCTTCTTTCCTCCCCTCTTCCTTCCTTCCCTTCATTTTGCTCTTTTCCTCCCTCTTTGTTCATTCTTTACTTCCCTCTCCCTCTTTTCCTCTCCCTTCCTTCCTTCTTTCCTTGCATCTCCCCCCTCTTTTCCTCTCCCTTCCTTATTTCCTTCCATCTCCATCTTTTCCTTCCATCTTCCTTCCTTCCTTTCATTTCCCTCCTCTTTTCCTGTCGCTTCCTTCCATCTCCCTCCGTCTTCCTTCCATTTCCCTCTTTCTTCTTCTCTCCCTTCTTTCCATCTCCATCTTTTCCTTCCATCTTCCTTCCTCTTACTTCTTTCTTACCATCTCCCTCCCTTTTTCCCTCCCCTCTTCCTTTCCTTGCATCTCCCTCCCTCTTTTCCTCTCCTTCCCTCTTTTCCTCTCCCTTCCTTATTTGCTTCCATCTACCTTCCTTTCTTCCATTTCCCTCCTCTTTTCCTGTCGCTTCCTTCCATCTCCCTCCTTCTTCCTTCCACCCATTTTCCCTCTTTCTTTTTCTCTCCCTTCTTTCCATCTCCATCTTTTCCTTCCATCTTCCTTCCTCTTACTTCTTTCTTTCGATCTCCCTCCCTTTTCCCTCCCCTCTTCCTTCCTTTCCTTCCATCCCCACCCTCTTTTCTCCCTCTTCCTTCTTTCCTTCATTTCACTCTTTTCCTACCTCTGTTCCTTCTTTATTTTCCTCTCCCCTTTTCCTCTCCCTTCCTTTCTTCCATCTCCCTCCCTCTTCCTTTCCTCTCCCTTTCTTTCATTTCCCTCTTCTTTTCCTACCCCTTCCTTCCCTCTTTCCTTCCATCTCCCTCCCTCTTCCTTTTTCTCTCCCTTCTTTCCGTCTCCCTCTTTTCCTCTCCCCAGAAACCAGGGTAAACAAAGGCAAGAGAGGCCTGGTAGCCTCCTCTCCAGTTGGCACCATCATCTCACCAGCTTCTGGTGTTATTTCAAGGCTTTTCATCCCCCCCCCCCCCCCAAATAAAGAGCATCAGGTGCTATGGCCAGTATAAGTGCGTCTTCATCATCGGGGCTGCTGCTGCCCGCCTTTTCCCTTTGAACTTTTCCTGGTGTAGACCAACTCTTGGAGACACCCAACCACAACCCAATGTGACTTTTCACCCACCTTCTCTGGTGGAGAGATGTCAACTCATCTTTGTGTTAAGCGACAGCCCACCTTATGGCAAAGAACAAGACCGGTCGTGCGGACCTTAAATAAAGCAGGATTTTTATTATTAATATATATTTATATAAGCACATTTTCCTTAAACATTTGGTATAAGATTTGCAATAAACTATCTCGAGGGAGACAGGAAAGACAGGCTTTGGTTCCCATAGATTAAGGCACTTTAGAAACAAAACAGCAGAACCCAACAGGGCAAATTCTCCCCACCCATCACATAACAGGAATTATCATAAAAATATTTAAGAGGCACATGGAAAAACTGGAATGTTATTGCTGCAGCTAAGAAGGACGTTTGGAGTTCAGGTCAGGGCTCTTTCCCTCTTGGATGTCCTTCAACCCACCTGTTCAACAGGACCAATCTGAAGGTACACAACACTCTTCTATAGGATTTTTCTATCCTATCCCTGACTCAAAGATGCCTCCATCATGAAAGACATTCCACTTCCACCCACACCAAATCTATTTAGCTAACCATACATACGCTCACGTACACACATACATTGCATTTATGTCTTCTATCCATATAAACAGCCATGAACCTGGAGAAAGTAACACTACGCCTAGATGATGGATCATGAAGACTTCCTAGATGTTGCTAGACTCCAATTCTTACGGTTTTCCACCTAATGAGGAATTATGAAGGCCCTCTAGAGAGACTCCAACTCTTATGGTTCTCCACCTAATGAGAAATCATGAAGGCCCTCTAGATGTTGCTAGACTCCAACTCTTATGGTTCTCCACATAATGAAGAATCACAAAGGCCCTCTAGATGTTGCTAGACTCCAACTCTTATAGTTCTCCACCTAATGAGGAATCACAAAGGCCCTCTAGATGTTGCTAGAGTCCAACTCTTACAGTTCACCACCTAATGAGGAATCACAAAGGCCCTCTAGATGTTGCTAGACTCCAACTCTTTATGATTCTTCATGTAATGAAGAAATCGCGAAGGCCCTCTAGATGTTGCTAGACTCCAACTCTTATGGTTCTTCAGCTAATGAGGAATCACAAAGGCCCTCTAGATGTTGCTAGACTCCCAACTCCCATCATCCCTCAACATGTTGTGTTTCTTCATTCAACTTCAGAGCTGACTTCCTGTAAGACCCACTTCAAGAAGTGATGAACCCCAATAAGGCACATGCTGGCTTCCCAAACCATGTTGCTGTCACAGGGAAAGTCAACCTTGGTTACTGTTCAAAGACAAACCCAAGAGGGCAATCCAAGTGGATTTGCAGAACCAGGATCCTGAGTGACTGGATTCCTCTGGAATCACAGAGACTTCCTAGATCAGCAGTTCCCAACCTTTGGGCCTCCAGGTGTTTAGTACTTCAACTTCCAGAAATCCCAGGCAGCTTACCAGCTAGGACCTGAAGTCCAGAACATCTGGAGGTCCAAAGGTCAGGAACTACTGTCCTAGATGTTGCTAGACTACAACTCCTATTCCTCCCACATAATGAGGAATCACAAAGGCCCTCTAGATCAGTGGTTCTCAATCTGGGGTCCCCAGATGTTTATGGACTTCAACTCCCCGAATTCCTAACAGCTGGTAAGCTGGCTGAAATTTCTGGGAGTTGTAGTCCAAAAATATCTGGGGACCTCAGGTTGAGAACCACTGCTCTAGATGTTGCTAGACTCCCAACTCCTATCATTCCTCAACATGTTGTGTTTCTCCATTTAACTTCACTCTACAGCTGACTTCCTGTAAGACTAAATTGACAAACCCCAATAAGACACATGCCGACTTCCTAAACCATGTTGCTGTCACAGGAAAAGGCAACCTTGGCCACTGGTCAAACAAAGACTGAAGAGGGCAACCCAAGTGGATTTGCAGAACCAGGATTCTGAGTGACTGGATTCCTTTGGAATAGACAATATCCAATGAGTACTATCCCACATCCAATGTATGACAAAATGAAACTGAACATACCTGACGTTATTCTCTAAGACAGTGGTTCTCAACCTGTGAGTCCCCAGATGTTTTGGCCTTCCACTCCCAGAAATCCTAACAGCGGATAAACTGGCTGGGATTTCTGGGAGTTGTAGTCCAAAACACCTGGGGACCCACAAGTTGAGAACCACTGGCCTAAAATATTTAATTCTGAATGCCGACAACCCTTCTTCCATGCCTTTCTGTTATCTGGATGGCCAAAGGAGATTTGCTCCCACCCTCTATTCTCCATTTCATAGGTTTAACGGTCTCTCCAGTATAGGATCTTCTCTGGTCTATGTGGACATCTCCATTCTCAACCCAAGACTCATAGCCACTCTTCACCTACAACAGTGATTCTCAACCTGTGGGTCCCCAAGTGTTTTGGCCTACAACTCCCAGAAATCCGAGCCAGTTTACCAGCTGTTAGGATTTCTGGGAGTTGAAGGCCAGAACATCTGGGGACCCACGGGTTGAGAACCACTGACCTACAAGGATCCTGCAACTGAAACTCACTTCAGAATTGTAGGATATAGGGAAAGAAGGAATCCAGGATATAGGGAAAGAAGGAATCCTTTCTTTGCCACCTAAACGTTAGGATATGGTGGAGATTTGAGATGGGGACACATCTCACCATCTGCCCAAATAACGGTAGACGAGGATGACATCAGCCAACCTGTAATAGTTAAACCGAGATGGAAAAGAATCAAATTCTCACATCTACTGGAGGAACGAAGTTGGGTGAAGGCACCTAGAGAGCTTCAACAAAAAAACAAACTGGAGGACCAGAAGTTAGCTCAGAACAGATGTGAGGAAAGAATTCCAGCTGACATCCTTTGTTCCGGTGCTCCATTTCTTAGCATCCCAGATAAAGTGTCTCTCCAGTAAAAACAAAACAAAACAGGGGAGAACCAACACCCAAACCCACCACCCTCCCATTGTGAAAGACAGACTGAGAAAAGGTGCAAAGGACAAGGGCTGGGGGAGCGACTCAAGTCGTGGCTCCAAAGGCCTAGAAAGTTCAACCCTGCTTCCAAGAGGCAGATGCTTCACTCCGTCCTTTCTCCAATCCAACAAGGAGGCAATGTCCTCCGAAGGGACCCAGTGCATACAAAGGAAGGGTGTTATGGGACCAATCTACGGGCACTTACCTCCCTCACCTCCCCGCCCCCTATTTTGCAGTGTCAGCCTCTTGATGTTTAGGTAGTCAAGAGAAAACCTCTCTCGTGAGCAAGCGAGGGTCATTATTCCTAGAATTGAGTCTGTACCCCCTCGCTGTTGTCTGTGACCCCAGGGCTGTTCTCCGAGGACGGCTCTGCTTTGACCTCCTGGACCAAAGCAGCCACTTCTCCTGTTTCCTTGTCGCCCGATTCAGGGTGCTCTCCTCGGGAAGGTGGTTCAGCTTCAGATGTGTCTGTGGCTTCTGGTTTATTTCCTTGACGTTCAGAAGAACCTTCTGGGAGATGGTCACCGGTCACTTGCTCAGCTTCACCTGCTTTCTCCTCCTCCTTTTCCCTCGGCTCTGCAACAACCTTGCTCTCTTGGACAACGGTGCCATTGCTTAGCTGTTCCTCAGCTTTCCCAGCAACAGCGACGGGAGACTCCACTTGGAACTCCTTCACCAACATCGTACGCAGCTCCTTCAGGCTGTTGGGGGAGCCTGGGGTCGGGCTGCTTTCCAATTCCTCCGGCTCTGGTGCATCCGGTGACCTCTCCAAGGAGGTGACATCATAAGGCGGGCTCCCTTCATCCGTGTGGATGACGGACACCACTTGCTTGGCCCGGCGTTGCTTCTCGTCCGACGGGTCCGAGTCAGCCTCACCGAATTCTTCCCCCCAATTGATGGGCGCATCCTCCCCTAGCAAATGCAGGTTGGGGTCGCTGTTGTGCATCACAATGCTGTCACGATACAGGTTGTGCTTCCGCTGCACGGCTGCCTCCTTCACAGCTGAAATGAATGAAATAAAGAGTGTTCCCTCAATTAATAATAATAATAATAATAATAATAATAATAATAATCTATATAAATAAAAATGTAATGTTCGTTTGTGGGATTAACATAACTCAAAAACCACTGGACCAATTGACACTAAATTTGGACACAAGGCACCTCTCAGGCCAACGAGTGACCATCACTCACAAAAACACTGAAAAACACAGCAGAAGGGACACAAATAACACAAAACAATACATTACAACGCACGTGCACATATATGCACAAAACACATACACAGAAAGGAGGAAGGAAAGGAGGAGGGAGAGAAGAAGGGAAGGAGAGAAGGTAAGAAAGAAAAGGGGAGGGAAGGAGGGAGAGAAGAAGGGAAAGAAGGAGGGAAGAAGAGAAAGAAGGAAAAAAGGTAGAGAAGGAAGGAAGGAAAGAAGGAGGGAGAGAAAGAGGGAAGGAGAGAAGGAAGGAAAGAAAGAAGGGTAGAGAAAGAAGGAAGGGAGAAGAAGGGAAAGAAGGAGGAAAGGAGATAAAGAAGGAAAGAAAGAAGGGTAGAGAAGGAAGGAGGGAAAGTGAGAAGGAAAGAAAGAAAGGTAGAGAAGGAAGTAAGGAAAGAAGGAGGGAGAGAAAGGGAAAGAAGGAGGGAAAGAAGGAAAGAAAGAAGGGTAGAGGAGGAAGGAAGGAAAGAAGGAGGAAGAGAATGAAATAAAAAAGTGAAAGAGGGAAGGAAGGAGAGGAGGAACGAAAGAGAGAAAGAGGGAGGGAAGGAAAGAAAGAGACAAGGAATGATGGAACCAAAGAGCAAAGGAAGCGAGAAAAGAAACAGGTAGAGAAGGAAGAAAGAAGAAGGGAAAGAAAAAGAGGGAAGGAAGGAAAGAGGGAGAGAAGGAAGGGGAGAAAGAAAGAAGGAAAGAAAGAGGGAGGCAAGGTTGGCCACAGCAACTCGTGGCGGGTACAGCCAGTCTATATAAATAAAAATGTAATGTTCGTTTGTGGGATTAACAGAACTCAAAAACCACTGGACGAATTGACACCAAATTTGGACACAAGACTCCTAACAATCCAATGTATGTCCTTAACTCAAAAAAAGATTGATTTTGTCATTTGGGAGTTGTAGTTGCTGCGATTTATAGTTCACCTACAATCAAAGAGCGTTCTGAACCCCACCAATGATGGAATTGAACCAAACTTGGCACACAGTTCTCCCATGACCAACAGAAAATACTGGAAGGGTTTGGTGGGCAATGTCCTTTGGTTTTGAAGTTGTAGTTCACCTACATCCAGAGATCACTGTGGACTCAAACAATGATGGATCTGGACCAAACTCTACAAGAATACTCAATATGCCCAAATGTGAACACTGGTGGAGTTTGGGGGAAATACAATCTTGACATTTGGGAGTTGTAGTTGCTGGGATTTATAGTTCAGCTACAATCACAGAGCTTTCTGAAGCCCACCAATGATAGAATTGGGCCAAACCTCCCACACAGAATTCCCCATGTGGGCCACAGCAAAAAGGGACTTCCTTCTCACCCATCATAATGTCCTTCATGACAGACTGGAGCACCACCTCTTCGTAGGTGTTCTCCACCAGGATGAAGCGGGCAAAGTCCTCAAATATCAGCTCCTGGAATCTTCCCAGATCCT
The DNA here is from genome assembly GCF_037176765.1 of Anolis sagrei. Classification (NCBI taxonomy): domain Eukaryota; kingdom Metazoa; phylum Chordata; class Lepidosauria; order Squamata; family Anolidae; genus Anolis; species Anolis sagrei. The sequence goes on along the minus strand of NC_090031.1, from coordinate 10,025,013 downwards.
GTTGGGAGAAAAGGTGTCGTTAAAAAAGCCAAGGATTACAAGGGGCAGGCATGAAGAAATGGTCCCTAAGTAATCCACCAGTGGTCCACAAGAACTAAAATATGGCCCTCTTATAGTGCTGAGGCTTATTAAATATGGTTTTTTGTGGGCGAGCAGATGGAGACTACTGGGTGGCATACGTTCTGTCTCAAAAATAGAGCTGATGTGGTCTATCCAGTGCAATATTCTGAATTGGCACTCCAAATGCCTTAGTTAGACCACAGCTGGAATATTGTGTCCAATTCTGGGCACCACAATTGAAGAGAGATATTGGAATATGTCCAGAGGAGGGCGACTCAAATAATCAAGGGTCTGGAGAACAAGCCCTATGAGGAGCGGCTTAAAGAGCTGGGCATGTTTAACCTGAAGAAGAGAAGGATGAGAGGAGACATGATAGCCATGCATAAATATGTGAGAGGAAGTCATAGGGAGGAGGGAGCAAACTTGTTTTCTGCTGCCTTGGAGACTAGGATGTGGAAGAATGGCTTCAAACTACAAGAGAGGAGATTCCATCTGAACATGAGGAAGAACTTCCTAACTGTGAGAGCCATTCAGCAGTGGAACTCTCTGCCCTAGAGTGTGGTGGGGGCTCCTTCTTTGGAAGAGTTTAAACAGAGGCTGGATGGCCATCTGTTGAGGGTGCTTTGAATGCGATTTTCCTGCTTCTTGGCAGAATGGGGTTGGACTGGGTGGCCCATGAGGTCTCTTCTAACTCTATGTTTCTACTGTAAATAACCAATCCGAATCTAAAGTTGACCAAAAACCGATTTATAAACCTTTTGGTACTAATGTTGGAGAGTGGTCCCTGGTCATGTGGTCCCTGGTCAAAAAAAGGTTGGGAACCACTGCTTTAGGAGGTGTATGAGACATTTCCTTGCCAGAAGGCAGGATCATCAAGTTTGCAGATGACACCAAATTGGGAGGGATAGCCAATAGTCCAGAGGACAGGAGCAGAATTCAAAACGATCTTGACAGATTAGAGAGATGATTGGCCAAAACTAACAAAATGAAGTTCAACAGGGACAAATGCAAGATACTCCACTTAGGCAGGAAAAACGAAATGCAAAGATACAGAATGGGGGACAATGCCTGGCTCGAGAGCAGTACGTGTGAAAAAGATCTTGGAGTCCTCGTGGACAACAAGTTAAACATGAGCCAACAATGTGATGTGGCGGCAAAAAAAGCCAATGGGGTTGTGGCCTGCATCAATAGGAGCATAATGTCTAGATCTAAGGAAGTAATGCTACCCCTCTATTCTGCTTTGGTTAGACCACATCTGGAATATTGTGTCCAATTCTGGGCACCACAATTCAAGAGAGATGTTGACAAGCTGGAATGTGTCCAGAGGAGGGCGACTAAAATGATCAAGGGTCTGGAGAACAAGCCCGATGAGGAGCGGCTTAAGGAGCTGGGCATGTTTAGCCTGAAGAAGAGAAGGCTGAGAGGAGATATGATAGCCATGTATAAATATGTGAGAGGAAGTCACAGGGAGGAGGGAGCAAACTTGTTTTCTGCTGCCCTGGAGACTAGGATGCGGAAGAATGGCTTCAAACTACAAGAAAGGAGATTCCATCTGAACATTAGGAAGAACTTCCTAACTGTGAGAGCCATTCAGCAGTGGAACTCTCTGCCCCGGAGTGTGGTGGAGGCTCCTTCTTTGGAAGAGTTTAAACAGAGGCTGGATGGCCATCTGTTGAGGGTGCTTTGAATGCGATTTTCCTGCTTCTTGGCAGAATGGGGTTGGACTGGGTGGCCCATGAGGTGTCTTCCAACTCTTTGATTCTATGATTCTATTTATTTATTTATTTGTCGTATCAGGGCAACCAGTCAATTATATTACATTATATTACATTATATAACATTTCTATGATTCTATGTATTGTCATTGCTGTTTTGCTGTTTTGCTTAATTGTTGATTTGCTTTGTTATTGCTATGTTATGTTTTCTATTGTATTGTGTTTTGTGGCTTCGGCCTGTGTAAGCCGCATCGAGTCCTTCGGGAGATGCTCGCGGGGTACAAATAAAGTTAATAATAATAATAATAATAATAATAATAATAATGGAGTACTTCCTCGTTCTTACGAACGCTGCTGGAAGGTTTTTGTGGTGTTGTAAATTAGTTAACTTAGCCTCCCCACATAAAGCGGTACCTAAATTTCCTACTTGACAGATGCAACTGTCTTTCGGGCTGCATAGGTCAACAGCAAGCTAGACTATTAATAATCGGGAGCTCACTCCAACCCGGGCTAGCTTTGAATTCATGACCTCTTGGTTCTATGTTTCGGTCCTTCCAGGCCATTTTGAACCCAGTAGATAACTTCTTCTTACAACTGTCTGAATCTTCCAGCTACTAGAGGATTCTGGGAGTCATGGGCCAAGAATGTGATCACTTTCAAGCTTTCGGGGTCTCTCCCTTGCTTACCCCTTTGCAGGTGGGAGCCAGTTTCTTCAGCAGGAAGGGAATTGTGATCTGCAGGAGGGCCTCCCGGAAGAACTTCTTCCTCACCGTGCTGCTGTCGTAGTCGTATTTCTGGCGAGGAAGGAGGAGACAAAGGAAGAAACATTACATTATCAAGGGGGAAAAAGAGAGATAAGAAAATCCAGAATGAAAACAAGGCACAGCCTATACTCTGTAATGGAAAATGGTTCAAGTCCAATCTATCTTTGTGACAGCATCTCCCCCTATGAACCAAGGTGGGCTCGAAGATCTGCCAAGAAGGCCCTCCTCTTGGTCCCACCACCGTCAAAGCACAGTTGGTGGGAACAAGGGAGACAACCTTCTTGGTGGTGGCCCTCTGACTTCAGAACACCCTTCCCAGGATTATTAGGCTAGCATCCACACTGTCCTCCTTCTGTAGGAACCTGAAGACCTGGCTCTTCCAACAAGCTTTTGAGAATGCCTTGTCCCTAGTTGTCCTGCGGAATAGATACACAGCCTTGCACTTCATCTCATGCCCTCTTTCCATTAGAGCTCTGCACTTATCCCATTCCCTTGTCCTATTATTATTATTATTATTGTTGTTGTTGTTGTTGTTGTTGTTATTATTTGAAACACAACGAGTCCACAGCAGACACTCTGCTGGCTGTTGTATTGGATCACACGTCGGACACTTCCCAAGTGTCTAGGGCTGTGTGATATATCCCAGTAAGGTGGCCTTTTGCAGCTGGCAGATGGTAATCTTGTCACCGCTGATTGTGTTTAAGTGCAGGCCAAGGTCTTTAGGCACTGCACCCAGTGTGCCGATCACCACTGGGACCACCTTTACTGGCTTGTGCCAGAGTCTTTGCAATTATTATTATTATTATTATTATTATTATTATTATTATATTACCCCGCGTTGACAGCGAGTATGGTTCTATTGCATGTTATTTCTCCAGAGGGGCACATACACTGTGCCAATCGCCTCTGGGACCACCTTTACTGGCTTGTGCCAGAGTCTTTGCATTTGATATTATTATTCACACCTAGCTCCAGCAGACAAGAGTCCTTTGTCCCATCCTGGTCATTTCACAGATATATAAACCCTTTTTCCTAGTTCCAACAGACCTCACTACCTTTGAGGATGCTTGCCATAGATGCAGGCGAAACGTCAGGAGAGAATGCCTCTAGACCATGGCCATATAGCCCGAAAAAACCTACAACAACCCATTATTATTATTATTATTATTATTATTATATTACCCTGTGTTGACAGTGGGGATGGTTCTGGTACATGTCATTTCTCCAGAGGGGCACATACACTGTGCCGATCACCTCTGGGACCTCCTTTACTGGCTTGTGCCAGAGTCTTTGCAATTATTATTATTATTATTATTATTATTATTATTATTATTATTACCCTGTGTTGACAGTGAGCATGGTTCTAGTGCATGTTATTTCTCCAGAGGGGCACATACACTGTGCCGATCACCACTGGGACCACCTTTACTGGCTTGTGCCAGAGTCTTTGCAATTATTATTATTATTATTATTATTATTATTATTATTATTATTATATTACCCTGTGTTGGCAGCGAGGATGGTTCTAGTGCATGTTATTTCTCCAGAGGGGCACATACACTGTGCTGATCACCTCTGGGACCATCTTTACTGGCTTGTGCCAGAGTCTTTGCAGTTGATATTATTATTATTATTATTATTATTATTATTATTATTATTATTTTACCCTGTGTTGACGGCGAGGCTGGTTCTAGTGCATGTTATTTCTCCAGAAAGACGCCTACACTACACAGGGAAATATACTAGGCAGCTTAGTGGGGCCCCAATTTGGCAACTGGTTCCAGCGAAGCAGCCCTACCTTGAGCACACGCTCCAGGATGCGTTGGATGGTTTTGCACAACTCGTCTTTGCTGAGCGACTTCCCCAGCTCCTGATGAAGGAGTGTCTCAAAGGTGTAGATGGTGTCATCCATTTGCTGCATCGTGAGAAGACAGAAACAAACAAAACACACATAGAGAATACAACTCCCCTGTTACGTCAGTTCCACTGGTTGCTGGTCTGCTACTGAGCACAATTCAAAGTGCTGGCATTAGCCTATAAAGCTCAGAATGGCTCCGGCCCAACTTACCTATCCAAATGTATCTCTCTCTATGAACTGGTTAGAGAGCTAAGGTCAACGGGGGAGGCACTGCTCTCGGTCCCACCACCCCCATTACAAGTGCAACTGGTGGGGACAAGAGACAGGGCCTTCTCAGTGGTGGCCCCTTGGCTATGGAACTCCCCAGGGATATCAGTTTGGCCCCTTCCCTCCTAGTCTTTAGAGTGAAAACCTAGTTATGGAATGAGACGTTTGGATAGCCATTGGGTAGTGCAACAGAGAATTGGCAAAACTGTATCAATGAAAATGTCCCTTGAGTTTGGTATCATGGCTTTTAATTCGTTTGATGGTTGTTTATATGTTTTTCATTGCATTTTTGTATAAGATGTATTGCTTTCTATCTGACACTATATGTGGCACCGTCTCCCAAAGCAGT